>NC_090883.1:51437801-51452801 GCF_036669925.1 Montipora capricornis | reverse complement strand
CAAAAATAAGAATAATAACTTGATAGCGAATGCAGTATAAGCGACTTACAAACTGAACGTTTCAAAGAGAAATATTTTTATTTGAATTCTATTTCCACGCCTCTTTTTGAATAAAAATCTGTTTTGCCAGAAAACCTTTGTATGTAAACGGATTCGGTGTCAAAAAATGGAAATTTTAGGTCATTACACAAGCTCACCCAACCAGGGCTAGGCTCCCAGAGCCAATCAGATTGCAAGTTTCGCAGAATTCCACCCTCTCGCGCATTGAGAAAAGCTAAAAGGCATACCGTATTCACTCGAATAAGCGCCGCCGTCGATTAAGCGCCGCCCTCGAATAAGCGCCGCACCGCCGATGCTACGCTTATTCGAGGAATTTCGTATAACCGGGAAAAACACTATAAATTGTTCCACAACGACAAAAGAGTTCCCTCTCGTTATTATGAAACTCTCGGGTTTTTTTCACCGCGTGAATTTCTCTCGTAATATCATGGGTGACAAATTACTCCTTAATTTAGGCGCGAAATTTCAGCGTAAATGTGAAATTACAAAATTGCCATGGTAATATCTCTTGTATCTCGATCAGAGACAAGATGGAGTTTTTGAGAAGTGGTATGACGAAAATAGCCTTGAGAAAAACCTGGAGATGATTCTTCCCCAGCAGCTGGATAAAGTACTCGAGCGATTTTGCAATTACGGTTGTGAGCGTAATTTGTCACCAACGACATTAAAAGATAATCAAATGGTTTTCTCGTGAAATTAGGAAATATTTTCACTGGCGTTTTGTCAAAATTCTGATAATTTTCCTCGCCTAAAGGCTCGGGAAATTATCAGAATTTTGACAAAACGCGCGTGAAATTATTTCCTAATTTCACTCGTCGCCATTTGATTACACATACTAATTCTAGATTTACTATCAGTTTAGTATCAGTCCATAGGAAAATTAACAAATAGAAAGTGCACCGTTGAATAAAAATATCGAAAAAATAAATTGGTCTGATACAATGGTTAAATAAGCGCCGTACTTGTGGCGCGAAAAATTAAATAAGCGCCGCGGTGCTTATTCGAGTAAATACGGTATTTTAGTGGCCACATGTGCACATTACGTCATCGTCATTACGTCATCCACATGTCAAGATCATTGTCACCTTTTGTGTTATTTTCGTTTGTTTCCCGAAGGGTATACGTATACCAAGGAATTTCTACTGTTGATCGCCTGGTTTCGCTTTCAAAGGTTGATTTCCATTTAGTCATTATTACCTATTAGAGCTTTCATATAGGGTAGATATCTTTTTACATTCACTGCTTTTGTTATTCAATGTGCCAACCACAAGAACAAAAGACCCTTTGTTTCGACAGCCAATGAGGTTCTGGTTGACACATTAACGACAATTGGTGACATCAACAATATCTTCCCTATTGTCATTGTAATCGGTTTCATGAAAGGTGTTCGGTGTTAAGTGAGGGTTTTTATCGGCTACAAAACGTGTCAAAACTACCTTGGTGCTAGTGGCACCAAATGATACCTCGAAATTTAGTTTGAAATTCCTTTTAAATTGGATAGACTCTTTACATTAACTAACAGATACAATATTTCAACTGAGTTTTGAAATTAGAAAGTGAAACACATTACATTTCGCGAGTTTCAGTGAACAAGTCCCTGATTTCTCAAAACTAATCGCACATATCGTTAACGCACTTTCCAATACACCTTTCTGGTCTCTTGGTAAATTGTATCCTAGTATCCTTTGAACCAATTAAAGATAACGCAATATTATTTTTGTCACAAGAAAGGTACATTCTGACTCCTGAAGGGGTCATCCAAGAATATTTATGTACTTTGCCATGCAGCCTCGTCTCAAGGAACCAAAATGAGCCATCAGCAGATGGGCAATTCTGCCTCTGTGAGTGATTTCAATAAAAAAAAAGATTGCTCCGTTAGAGTTGGATCGATAAAAACGAAGGTTTTTCGATACAGACGTATGATGAGATTTACGCTGAATAAGTAGACATCACGACACCCTGCCAGCAGAGCCTTTGTTTTGCTTGCTCGATTTTGGCGTTCTCGAGAAAGGCTCTGCATGAATCGAGTAAGATCTTTATTGAATATGCGCTGAATGTTGCCAGGATACAGTCTCGAACCCAAGCCTAATATGCCAGATCTCGCCGCCCTCTTGGTTTTTCATGGTACAGCGGGCTCAATTATAACCATCGGTTTTGTCACTAAACGGACGCTCGCACTGGAAAAACCGGTTTGACGAGAGCAAACAAGATTGACTAGTCCAGAAGTTCGGGCTGCGGCGGCTTCAAAGAGTTGACGCGATTCGGGCAGAGCCTACTTTTCTCCTCCTCAGTAAAGAAAAAGACAAAAGGAGGCTCTGCTCGCAGGGTGACATCTTGATAGGAAATGGTTGAATCCCGAGTACAATTCTGTTCCAATGATGCTTTGAAAGATTTTCAGGTTCGTCCAATTTGAGACGAGAAAAAAAAGGTTCTCTATATGCGATGTTTGCTAACGTCAATGCTTACATTTTGTTTCTCATTTACATACGAGTTTGCTTACAGATTTACGAATTGACGTCAAAAGATAAAATGACTTGTCAATTAAACTTAGCTCAATCTCCAATTTTTTGAGCCCTTTAGCTTTGATAACGAGCTAGTTATTAGCCATCAAAACCCCATACGAATTCTTGGATGGCAAAGGCGAAATATCTGGAATGTCATATTTTCAGAGACCGTTATTTAATATGCGATGTACTTTCAATATTCAGTACTTGATTCTCGGCTGACTGGTTAGAAAATGATAGCCTTCTGCTAATGAGGCAAAAAATGTAAACAGCTTAATTAAAATAAGATTCCCCTAGTTTTAATTAAGATCAGGCTTTTTTTTTTATGTGAATGAAAGTAGACGCTACTCATTTTTGCAATTAAAAGAATTCACTGACCTCAAAAACAAGTTCCCATTTATTTGTGTTGTTGATGGCCTTGAGTGCATATTCTCCCCATCGAATACACTTCATTTCAATTTGATTGCGTCTGACGCACTTGATTTGAAACCCTGGTTGGGAAAAGATGCAATGCAATAACACAAATAAGAATAAAATCACGGCTACAAGACAAGTCCATAGGATTGGTAATGTGCTAAGTATGAACGGCTCCACGAGAGTTCCGTTCGTGCATTAATTTACATGTCCATGTTGCAATACCTGTGGTTACACTAGCCATTGTACCCATGGGTACCGCTTGCCCTAGGTAGACCGAAACTGCCTTAAGGTTATTTCCATGGATACATCAAAAAGAACAAAAGAACTTCCCATGACATCTCCTGAACTGAAAAGTACGAAAGCAGAACGTAGCTAATACAGGAAATCGTCTGCAGTTCTCTGAGTTGACCTCTGATACGCTTGGCCGATTTCGCGCCTACTTGTAGCACGAGGTAACATGGCAAGGTTTCGTGCATCAATGTGAGTATTTCTTTCTTTATTTTCATTAGTTTGTCCTTCAGACTGTCAGTTACGAAGTCGATTGAGTTATAATCTTTCTGTTTCTCTGTTCATAATTTGCAAGGTCAGTGAACTCATAAGGATGGCCCAGAGGTAACGCTCTTACTCCGAGGGTTTTTTTCTGGGCATTCCGGTTTTCCTCCGTCAGCAAAATCGACTCCCAGCCTGTTCCATCTGGTTGTCGTGCTGTGCTACGAGGTCGTGTATGGGTCGTGCTCAGGGGCCGAGCGCCTAGCGGCTGCATAGCTCCTTCAGTCCAACCTCGTTTAGCTGCGCCCTTAGCAATTCATTATCCGACTGCGAAAAAAAGGCAATTCGCAGGTCAGATACTATTACCCTGAGGGGAAGCTTTTACTGTGTAATCGTATTCCAAAAGGTAACATGAAACTTGAGCTGAACCAAACCCAAGCCATTTACCCTTTGGAAGCCCCCAAACCAAAGGTGTGTGTAACCACAGCTAATGCTTGTTACATAAAACGGTTTAAAATCCAATTGAGGCAGAAACACACAGTTGATACTTTTCCACGCGCGTTATCCAACGCCTCTTCTTCCTCTGTCAGTTGCAAAGTTGATTGCCTCTTCATCAGACTTTCGCAAGATTTCTTGCTGGAAAACTATAAAGGCCAGGATTATTCGAAATCAGTACAAACTATACATATTAAAGTGGAAATCCCTCAATTAAATCAACAAATCACCAACGCCGGATCCATCACTTTTGATTCGTCTTCACATTCCAACACGTTAACAGACGCTCGCCTTGTGTTCGTCTCCGTTTTTTTTTTTACAACATTACTACTTTGTTGACGATTATCTTGCCTGGTACAACATGAACACTTTGCTTTTGATTAGTGATTTATTGGCAATAAATAAGGAACTTACTTGCTTGGAGATCGTGTGTGCTTCCTCCATCGCATCTAGCGCTTCGTTGAGTCGTTTGGAGGTTGCCTTGCGATGGGCCAACTTTAACGAGATGATCATCATCCGCATCATATCTAAATCTTGAGCTGATGGTGAAATTTTGGTCTTTGATTCTAACGGCGCCGGCGCCACCCAACAGGACTATAACTGCAATCTAAAGCACAACGAAGGACATTCTTTCCTTTATGTTCAGCTCTCCACCTAGTATTATGCTTTTTAATCCTATAATGATATATGTATATTAAACTTCTTAAGATCCTTCAATGTTCTTACGATTCAGTGGAGATCGTAATCAGTGATATGAAACGTGCTGCGGAAAGAAGCTTTTGGTGCCACGGTAAGTCTAGACTTCAAAAATTTGGTTTATCAACGGAGTTGATAATGTAAATTGACCACCGTACAGAGATTCTAAAAGCTGACGTTTCGAGCGTTAGCCCTTCGCTCTGACGATGGGCTAACGCTCGAAACGTCAGCTTTTAGAATCTCTGTACGGTGGTCAATTTACATTATCAACTCCGTTGATAAACCAAATTTTTGTATACTACTTCCCCACCGACGCAGCACCACAGTTTCTTTAGAAACTACCCCTTCAAGTCTAGACTTCGATTGGTCCCTGCGTAAAATATTCGAGCGGCCTGCTTTCTGAGGCAGTTGTGTTTTGCTACGCAAACAAACAAAAACGGGAAGAGGAGAGAACGAAGGGACTGCACCCTTTTCTGTAGAATCACCAAATCTGCTAATCTAATTAGTGAAAGGAAATGACAAATGGTTCCGCCTCTTTTATTGCTAGTGTAAATAAACACTCAAATAACGACAGTAACGGCTTGGAAATATTTATGTGCATGTCGAATTTAATCAACTATTCGGAAAAGAAACTGCAGAAAAACTACTGTATTTATTTTGAATTTAATAAACAACACTCGAAAGAAGCCCGGTAAAAGAGAGGTAGAAAAGCTAAACAGAGAGAGGCCTTAGATTTTTGCCGGATTTGCAGAACAATTGTTAAATTGAATTTTGGAGTGTTTTGGCAAGTTTCGACGGTGTGACGTTCGTCGACAACTGTCAAGGACAAATTCTTGCTTAGAACGGACGACTCGTCAATCATAAATCTGAAGTCAGAAGACAAAGCTCATTCTGCAGAAATGATGACTCAATTCGTGTTCAAACGCATTTCCTTTAACAAATTCCTTTCTTTTCAAAGGCAACTACCCATAGATAATTGTTCGACCGAAACTGGTCTTCGGTGAAGCTGCGACGAGGAACGATTACCAAGATCGATGGCGTTTGATAAGTCGATCATTAGAACTCAAACGTTTACAACAGCAGCACGAAATCTTCGAGTTTATAAGTTTAGTTGGAGATTTTTGTGCCATATTCGTAATTTACAAGCTGTTTTACACTCGGTAGTTTACGCATAAGCAGTTTGATAAATCAATAAGCCAATCAAAGCAGTTCTGAAAATTTTTTATTCCAGAGCTCTGTGTCTTGGCGCTGACCAAAAGACACGGGGGTTCTGGGGATGAGATTGGACTGGCATTAGCGGATCCAGTTTTTACTGAAGGTACCACACCCTTTTAAATAGTGCAGCTAGTTGCCCAAACTGATTTTAGTTTTCTACACACTTTTTCTTCCTATTCAAGTCCCTAGAAATTCAGGTGCAAAAAAAACACATTCCGCTGAATTTTCCGCTGAACCACTTGCTATTTATTTTATAACATAACCAAAACATCTTGTTACAGTTTGTGACATCTTCTGCATTCTTGGAATGCCTCTTGCTTACTAGCGCAAATCGCTTTGCTAGAAGCTCAGGGGAAAAACCACTAATGGGGTAAAAAACGACATTTCTGAGTCTAGTTTTCGATTCATACAACTGGGAGGAAATTTCATCATTTTCAGGGGTGCACTTGTCGATCTTTATTATGATAGTTTGAGGAGAAAAGGCACCTTTTCATAACCATTCACCCATAGGAAAATAGTAAACGGGTAATTGACTAATCCGTGCGCTCTTTACTTTTGTTATGTTAATATAATAAGTCGTAGCAAGCCAGCAATATTTAACGGTTTAAAAACTTCAGTAATTTCAGGATAGGAAGAGCTAAATTAATGTTACAAAAAAATTTTAGCATTAGTAATCTAGGTCAAAATAATTATATTTAGAGACTAATACGCAAACTAAAGTGAATAACGTGGTCTCTTCTTCACTTAAAATATATTGAGGAGTTTTAATTAGTTCACTTTTGCGATTCATGGCGCAGTGGTGAGAGAACTCACCTTCCACCAGTGTGGCTTGGGATCGATTCCCAGATTCGACGCCATATGTGAGTTGAGATTGTTGGTTCTGTACTCTGCTCCGAGAAGTTTTACCCCGGGTACTCCGGTTTACCCCTCCCCTCTAAAACCAACATTTGATTTGATTTGTTCTGATTTCAGTTGATTTGTAGTCTCCCCAATTAGTAGAGCACTCGTGCTCAGGTAAACAACCTTTAGATTTTTTATTATTATTATTAATGAACACATTTGGGGTTAAATAAGCACAGGAGAACATGACGAGACTCGTATTCGGCAAAATCTACACGGCTTTCCACGAAAGCAAAAGCACACTGAATCAAACTAATAGTCTTATAACGTTTTTGCCAGTAGAAACGCTTGTTTAGTCACTCATAAACAACAAATTGTTTTCTCCTGTGTCAGGCTTACACCTCTGCTTGAGTCCTAAGTGTTCAATGTTCTTTAAGTGTTTTCCACTCAGTACGCTCAAGCATCCACTTGTAATATTGATTAATAGAAAAGCAGAGAAGTAAATTTCATTGTCTTTCTGCTGGCAAGTCATTCAGGCTGCTTTTGATCTGGTTACTTTTCCTCGTCTTACCTACTGATAGGGCCTAAGACGTATTATCGGCAAAATTGTTTTCTTAACTGACTTACTGTAAAACTAAGTTTGCACTCCATAAAGATTGTCTGGATCCTTGCTGCAATTCAAATACCTATTCTTTGACCAAGGAGAGTTTGGCCATCTCAAGCCTAAAAGCTTATATTTATACCATTTTGGATACAACGAGAACAAACTTGTGTAATGGTTTAAGAATTTCTACATCCTATAAAAATAATTGTACTTTTATTTTTGCAAGGTAATTGGAAGGCTTAAAATTCCAGAGATTCTTTCGGGAGTGTCTCTTTTAAGAAACATTTTTACTTTGTGGGATGAGCTAAAGGTTTTTGCGTGTAGCCGTCACATAACCGAACGTTAACCACTACAATGGGCACCACCCGTCAGTACGAAATGATACAAGTATGCCCACGAAGTGTCCGCTTGACCTACAATACACTAAACGGAACGCTTCTTAGGTAAAAAGGGAACTGGGCGGCAGAAATCAACTAAGACCATAGTAAGACAGGGTGTCTACCTTTAGAGCTAAAAGTGCTTCTAATATGTAGCAACATGGTACGATATTGCGTAGGTTTTTAACTAAGTTTTTGAATGCATGCACAAGTACACAATAACTTTTGGGACAATTGGTCTGGCCATACTTGTTATATTTTCCATAAAACAACGGGATGTAACAAGTGACTGTCTTTGGGTGTGTTAAAAAGAAGCTACGCGAATCGAGAATGTTCTTCAGCACTCGACGCACCCGTGAAAATGGGATACGGTTGTGGAACATGCCAATTGTTACAGGTTTAATTAACAAGTCATTGAATATTGACCAAGGAACATAACAGCCTCACAATCTCTGTTGACATGAGTTTTAATTGTTGCAGATAATACTTTACACAAGGTTTTCATGCGCTTTAGATAAATAGTCTCAAGGTTTTTGACAAAACCTTACATCGATAGTTGTGTAAACGAAAAAATTACTGAATTTAACTTTTCTTTGGTGATTATGAAAATTATAAACGTTCGCCCACTCAATTGCAAGCTTTGTCGGTCAAGGGAACAATAACCGCACAACATTAATTTGTGGTTAAACATGTAAACGAAACAGGATTTAGTATCACTGGCTTCATCCGGGCTCATTCTGTTAAAAAAATTTTTTTTAAACTGTGTTATGTTTAAGGAATTAGTGACAAGCTTTGTCGGTGAAGGGAACAATAACCGGACAACATTAATTTGTGGTTAAACATGTAAACGGAACAGGATTTAGTATTACTGGCTTCATCCGGGCTCATTCTGTTAAAAAAATTCTTTTAAACTGTGTTATGTTTAAGGAATTAGTGGCAAAAATCTAGTTCCGCGGTCTAATGAAAAAAAAGGTTCACGATATGGCCCGCCTTTAGGCAACCATTGCAGGCATCTGTGAGCTTCGCAGATGACCCCCTGTCCTGAAGTATTCATGTTGCTTAACAATTACACGGTTCTATTTTCGCCGACATCTCGACATTGACATTTTGCGACTGACATACTGTTTATTGTTAGTACCCCTTTCAAAACATTACAGGATTAGTCTCGAAGGCCAGCGCCTTTCATCATTTCACTACTTTCTCGAGAACTGTGGCTAACAGGCGAGAAATAGAGTTTAAATCCTGCAGTGTCCTTAGATTTGGGCAAACAACATACTTCAACAGTTAACGTTTCCGCATTTCCGTCGGATTTTGATGTCTGTATTATCTATAACAGGGTTGTTTTGAAGATTCGATAAAAAAGAAAGACTTTAATAATTTACAATGTTACTGCTTTTACTCGTGTTCACCCTCTTGTTCAGCCTTTTTTGCAAGTTTTTTTTGCTTGGACAACTATACGCGTAAATTCAATATATTTGTTCATGCGAAACGTTCAGTGAAATTTGTATTGGTCCTAAAATGAACTAATGATCCATGATATTCAGTTTTGTGGTGTTCCTGCAATTGAATTTGTCAAAACAAATTCACTATTAGATACGCCCTTTCAATGACGAGAAGCGTAGACTTTTTTGGACCGATGGCCTACGCAATTACTGACATACCCTTGTATTTACCGAAACCAAGTAAGTAAGTAAGTAAGTAAGTAAAAGATTTATTTCACAACACTTCCACATGGTGGCTCTTCGTTTGTGAAAAAACTAATTATCTAAATTAAAAATTTATAATCTACAAAATATTATTAAAGACATATATACATCTATACATTATCCTAAGACTACAAAACTAAAACGACTTGTGTTTTGAGTTTCTGGAACAAATACTTCCTGGTGGCCTTTGCAAATGTATATTTAAGTAAGGAAATGAAGCTTCGCTAGCCCTGTGTTACACAATAAATGGCTTTCAGTTGTTTGATCTAAGCGTTTTATAACCGCGCAGGGACAATTCAATAGAACTATCTTTTCTTGAGCCCAAGCTGAACTCAATTCCACCTTAGAATCAGTTCGGAAAATGCAGTAAATTTAGACAGCACTAAGATATTTAGACATGTAAGTTTAGCTCAGCGTCTGTTCTCAAAACATATCACATCCTCTATGTACATACACCCAGTTAAAAGCTTCGAAGATTTTTTTATCAATTACACCGTCAGTACCGTTTGGTACCCTCGCGCTGGGGCTATACGGCGTAGGGGCGCGTCCCCCGGGTGGCGGATAGGGAAGCCCTCTCTTTGGGGGATTGCACCTGAATAATACGGAATAGGGTGCTGCGGACCGACATAGCCTAGGAGAAGGACAACTCTGATTCCAAATCCCGGGTAGATGGAGCTCGATAACCTTGGTAGGCAGTCCATCTAGGAGAAGGAAAACTCTGATTCTAAACCACGGGTGGATGGAGCTCGTTAGCCTTGGTCGGCAATCCATCTACGAGAACGAAAACTCAGACACCAAACCAACCGGCCCTCCAGGTCTGGGGGTTGGGCGTTGGGCTAACACCCCAGTCCCGGAAAACAGACTTGTTACAGAAACCGCAACAACAAATCCAGAAAACAACTTGGCTCCGGGAGAGTCCTCTCCAGTAGAGCCTATGATGCGGGCTGGTGAAAGCCTTCGGGAAGCCAGTGCGCAGACAACTCTTCTGACAGCCAAAATCAAGACCAGAATAGGGACCTGGAGCATCCGAACCCTATATGAGGCAGGGAAATCTGCACAAGTGAGCAGGGAAATGCATCGCTACAACCTCAAGATGCTAGGGCTGTGTGAAACACGCTGGAACGGCACTGGACGAAAGCGACTGACGAGTGGTGACACTATCATCTACTCTGGACATGAGGAAGGCCACCCACACCTTCATGGAGTAGCCCTGCTTCTGACACCTGAGGCAGCACAGGCACTACTCTCCTGGGAGCCAGTATCACCGAGGCTCTTGACGGCAAGGTTCAACTCCAAGGGGAGGAAAGCCACCGTCATCCAGTGCTACGTACCCACCAACGCAGCAGAGACAGAGGAAAAGGAGGCATTCTATGAGCAGCTCCAGACAGTGATGGATAAGCTGCCAAGAAGAGACCTGAAGATCCTAATGGGTGACCTCAACGCTAAAGTGGGGGCAGACAACACCAACAGAGAACTCATCATGGGAAAACATGGAGTTGGCGTCCAGAACGAGAACGGAGAGCTACTCACTGAGTTCTGCACCTTCAACGACCTGGTCATTGGAGGCACCGTGTTCCAGCACAAGCAGATCCATAAGACGACATGGACATCATCAGATGGGAGGACTGTGAATCAAATCGATCACGTCACCATTGGAAGAAAGTGGAGGAGAAGCTTGCTGGACGTCAGAGTCAAACGAGGAGCAGACGCAGCCTCGGACCATCACTTGGTGGTAGCAGACTTGAAAGTCAAGCTGAAAGTCTACAGAGACCGAGCAGACAGGCCATCCCACAAATACAACATACACAGCCTGAAAGATAAAACAAAAGCTGAGGTCTACCAAAGTGAACTGAGAAACCGGCTCAGCGCACTCGCCCACCAACCAGAAGAATCAGTAGAGGAGACATGGTGTGGCCTTAGGGACACCTGGAAGGTCACATGTAATGAGGTCCTGGGGAAGAAAACTAGACAACACAAAGAGTGGCTGTCAGCCAATACCTGGACCCTCATCAAAGAGAGGAAACAGCTAAAGAACGACATCAACCAGACCCAAGACCTGCAACAGAAGCAAGATCTACAGGCCCAGTACTGGGAGCTGAACCGACAGGTCAAGAAAAGCACCAGAGCGGACAAGAGGAGATTCATACACGACCTCACAGAAGAAGCAGAAACAGCAGCTGGCAAAAGAGACATGAAGAGGCTGTATGAGATTACAAGAACACTGTCAGGGAAAAGCAAGGCCCCCTCAAGACCAGTGAAAGACAAGAACGGCGAGACCATCACAGATGAAGCCAAAGAGAGAGCAAGATGGGCAGAACACTTCCAATAGATTCTCAACAGACCCTCACCTTAAGTCCCACCTGACATCCCACCAGCAGCAAACCAGCTAGCGGTGAGCATGAATCCACCAAACAAGGCCGAGGTCAGCAAAGCTATCAACTCCTTGAAGTCAGGCAAGGCAGCAGGCCCAGACGGCATTCCACCAGAAGCACTAAAGGCGGACGTCCAGACCTCCACGGAGATGATCCATCCACTCCTGATGAAGATCTGGGAGAACGAGCAGATCCCACTGGAATGGAAGTAAAGGTACCTGGTGAAACTGCCGAAGAAAGGGGACCTGTCATCATGCAACAACTGGCGGGGTATCATGCTGCTCTCCATCCCGAGAAAGATCCTGACAAGAATTATCCTGGAGAGAATCAAGAAGGCCCTGGACGAAACTCTACGAGAGGAGCAGGCAGCTTTTCGTCAAGACAGATACTGCACAGACCATATCGCCACGCTGCGAATCATCATTCAGCAGTCGCTGGAATGGCAGATCCCACTGTACTCAGTATTCGTCGACTTCCAAATGGAATTCGACAGTGTGGATTCCGACGTCATCTGGAGGCTAATGCAACACTACGGCTTCCCCCTCCCTCCCCCCCCTCCCCCCCCCCTTCCCTCCCCCAAGTTCATTTCCATCATACAGCAACTGTACGACAATTCCAGCTGCCAAGTCATACACGACGGGAAGTTGACGGACACATTCCAGGTACAAACCGGTGTTCGTCAAGGCTGCATACTGTCGCCGACCATCTTACTTCTGGTAGTCGACTGGATTATGAAGCAGGCAACATCAGATAAGAAGACCGGCATCCAGTGGACTTTCACCAAACAGCTGGAGGACCTGGACTTCGCTGACGACATTAGCCTCCTCTCACACAGACACCAGGACGCACAAGAGAAGCTGTCCCGCCTCGCCGAAGAAGCTGAGAAGACGGGCCTCAATATCAACATCAAGAAGACGGTGGTGATGCGAAGAAACAACAAGAAACAAGACCCCATCACACTCCACGACGAAGACCTGAACGAGGTGGAGAAGTTTGCGTACCTGGGCAGTGTCGTCAACACAGATGAAGGAACAGACGAAGACATCAAGAGCCGCATCAACAAGGCCAGACATGCATTCAACACCCTCCGCCCCATTTGGAATTCTTCAGCTCTCTCCCTCCACAACAAGATCAGAATCTTCAACACCAACGTCAAGTCTGTCTTACTGTATGGCTCCGAAACATGGAGAACTACTAAATCAAACACCCAAAAGCTGCAGACCTTTATCAACAGATGCTTCAGAAACATCATCAACATCAGATGGCCAGACGTCATTTCCAACGCCGACCTCTGGGACAAGACTGGTCAAAGCCCCATTGAAGTGGAGATCAAAAAAAGGAAGTGGGGTGGATCGGCTTAACACTCAGGAAGTCCCCCTCAAACGTCACCAAGCAAGCCCTCGACTGGAATCCTCAAGGAAAGCGTAAAGTAGGAAGACCGAAACAGACCTGGCGCAGGAGCACTGATGCAGACGTGAATGCCATTGGTACGACATGGGCACAGCTGAGGAGGACCTCACAGAATCGAGTGCGTTGGAGGAGTGTTGTTGCGGCCCTATGTTCCACAGGGAACCTAAAGGCTTAAATCAAGTCACATTTGGTACCCCCAGCTCATCACGATGCATAACTCAAGATTACTGAATTGATTGCGTACAATTCTTGCTATGCTATAAATTTCATTAATGTGATAAGAAGCCAAAGACTTTCTTTCTAATGAATGAACAACAAGTGCAAATAACCACGATATCCTTAAGATACCCCTAATCGTAAGGGTAATTTTGTGAAAAGGCTGAGGGACTGAACCAGTCAAAGTTTGACTGGCTCCATCGCCGGATTTCTTGGTTTCGAAATCGCTAGTTGCCTAAGGAAGCAGGACGTGTTTGCAAATTGTAAATTTAAGAATTTGATGAGTGAAATACTTGAAGAGAACTTAAGAGTGATTTAAAATCTGCCCTGTCTTGTCAGTGCAGCTATTGTCGGTGATGGTGTAGTGAAGACTATATTCTAGCTACTCAGTTCAAGTCGGAGTCAGCAATCACAGCCAATTCAAGCACTGCCCAACAGCATTGTTTGCGTATCGATATCGTGTTGCTTAAAAATGGATTTGCATTTGCTCATTCGTTACAAAGCAAATATTTAGCTTCTTGTGAAAACACTGAAACATGAAAACGTTTTCCTGTCTGCCCATTTCTTACATAACAAATACTTAATGTCCCCTTAAGCGAGCATGGATTAAATTTATCGAATAGCGAGACACTACGCAACCAGTTCATTACTGCTCGTGGAATGATACAATCAAGGCCAGAATTCTTTTTGGGGCATGATCGAGCCAACTTGAGAAGCACGAGACTGACCCTCATCAAATGGCTGAGGCGGGAAGGGAGGAAAAAGTGAGAAAAACGTTCCTAGCCATATACTAAGTACTAGGCTAAGCTCTGCATGGTGTGCACTATTAACGTAGACTTTTGATCAGTTCTGAACAATTTTTCATCATAGAAAATTCGCGACAAAGAAGTGCTTTTTTCATTGTTATCCTCGTAGCGAAACAAAAAAAAAAAAAAAAAAAAAGAAAGAAAGAAAAACGAAAGGTCTTCCATGATTTCTTGTCAATGGAAAGGTATAATGTGGTGAAAATCGGGACTCATCGTCCGGATTTCAATCTATGATAGCTGTCATGCTAGTCAGTCGGTATTACACTCAATCATAACGTTTTGACTAAAGTTTAAGCAAATATTCAAAGTAGTATCGGTATTTTCCACGCATATATGGGAGGTTAGTACTTTGTCACGGGATGCAAAAAGAAAAAAGGTCAAGCGGCCTGGAGTTCATGCCGGACTAGAAGCGAACAACTGGTACCTTATTTTGAAAAATCAGTTTTCCAGACCTGATTATCTTTAGATTAGTGTGTTCATTCGTGTTTTTACATTAGGACCCTCGCTAATGTCCCCTTAACAGCAAAGATATCGTTGACGTTATCTATTGTCATTGATGTCCAACCAGAGTCTCTCATTGGCTGTCGAAACAAAGGGCCCTCTCTCTTCCTACTATTAATTTGATCACTTTTTGTTTCTCAGACTGCCAACAGAGATAGCATTTCCCGTTTGTTACTTGTCTGCAAATATGTTCCAGTAACTACAAGATGAAACGACTGAGAAAAAGAGCTATAGAAAAACAATGTTTTTTCAAACACTTATGTAAGTTGATCTGATGGTGTATTTAAGTCAT
>NC_090883.1:51405301-51427801 GCF_036669925.1 Montipora capricornis | reverse complement strand
TCGCCTAAAGGCTCGGGAAATTATCAGAATTTTGACAAAACGCGCGTGAAATTATTTCCTAATTTCACTCGTCGCCATTTGATTACACATACTAATTCTAGATTTACTATCAGTTTAGTATCAGTCCATAGGAAAATTAACAGAGAGAAAGTGCACCGTTGAATAAAAATATAGAAAAAATAAATTGGTCTGATACAATGGTTAAATAAGCGCCGCCCTCGAAAAAGCGCCGCACTTGTGGCGCGAAAAATTAAATAAGCGCCGCGCCGCTTATTCGAGTAAACACAGTATTTTAGTGGCCACATGTGCACATTACGTTATCGTCACTACGTTAGCCACATGTCAATATCATTGTCACCTTTTGTGTTATTTTCGTTTGTTTCCCGAAGGGTATACGTATACCAAGGAACTTCTACTATTGATCGCCTGGTTTCGCTTTCAAAGGTTGGTTTCCATTTAGTCATTATTACCTGTTAGAGCTTTCATATAGGGTAGATATCTTTTTACATTCACTGCTTTTCTTATTCAATGCGCCAACCACAAGAACAAAAGACCCTTTGTGTCCACAGCCAATGAGTTTTTGGTTGGCACATTAATGACAATTGGTGACATCAACAATATCTTCCCTATTGTCATTGTAATCGGTTTCATGAAAGGTGTTCGGTGTTAAGTGAGGGTTTTTATCGGCTACAAAACGTGTCAAAACTACCTTGGTGCTAGTGGCACCGAATGATACCTCGAAATTTAGTTTGAAATTCCTTTTAAATTGGATAGACTCTTTACATTAACTAACGGATACAATATTTCAACTGATTTTCGAAATTAGAAAGTGAAATTGAGACCAAAACAAGGTACACATTACATTTCGCGCGTTTCAGTGAACAAGTCCCTTATTTCTCAAAACTAATCGCACTTATCGTTAACGCACTTTTCAATACACCTTTCTCGTAGTCTTCCGACTTCCCTCTTGGCAAATTGTATCCTAGGATCCTCTGGAGCTGCACCAGTTAAAGATAACGCACTATTATTTTTGTCACTGTGACAAGAAAGGTACATTCTGACTCCTGAAGGGGTCTCCCAAGAATATTTATGTACTTTGCCATGCAGTTTATCCTCACGGAACAAAAACGAGCCATCAGCAGATGAGCAATTCTGCCTCTGTGAGTGATTTCAATAAAAAAAAGATTGCTCCGTTAGAGTTGGATCGATAAAAGCGAAGGTTTTTCGATACAGGCGTATGATGAGATTTACGCTGAATAAGTAGACATCACGACACCCTGCCAGCAGAGCCTTTCTTTTGCTTGCTCGATTTTGGCGTTCTCGAGAAAGGCTCTGCATGAATCGAGTAAGATCTTTATTGAATATGCGCTGCATGTTGCCAGGATACAGTCTCGAACCCAAGCCTAATATGCCAGATCTCGCCGCCATCTTGGTTTTTCATGGTACAGCGGGCTCAATTATAACCATCGGTTTTGCCACTAAACGGACGCTCACACTGAAAAAACCGGTTTGACAAGAGAAAACAAGATTGACTAGTCCAGAAGTTCGGGCTGCGGCGGCTTCAAAGAGTTGACGCGATTCAGTAAAGAAAAAGACAAAAGGAGGCTCTGCTCGCAGGGTGACATCACGATAGGAATGGTTGAATCCCGCGTACAATTCTGTTCCAATGATGCTTTGAAAGATTTTCAGGTTCGTCCAATTTGAGACGAGAAAAAAAAGGTTCTCTATATGCGATGTTTGCTGACGTCATTGCTTACATTTTGTTTCTCATTTACATACGAGTTTGCTTACAGATTTACAAATTGACTTCAAAAGATAAAATGACTTGTCAATTAAACTTAGCTCAATCTCCAATATTTTGAGCCCTTTAGCTTTGATCACGAGCTAGTTATTAGCCATCAAAACCCCAAACGAATACTTGGATGGCAAAGGCGAAATATCTGGAATGTCATATTTTCAGAGACAGTTATTTAATATGCGATGCACTTTCAATATTTAGTACTTGATTCTCGGCTGACTGGTTAGAAAATGATAGCCTTCTGCTAATGAGGCAAAAAATGTAAACAATTTAATTAAAATAAGATTCCCCTAGTTTAAATTAAGATCGGGCTTTTTTTATGTGAATGAAAGCAGACGCTACTCATTTTTGCAATTAAAAGAATTCACTGACCTCAAAAACAAGTTCCCATTTATTTGTGTTGTTGATGGCCTTGAGTGCATATTCTCCCCGTCGAATACACTTCATTTCAATTTGATTGCGTCTGACGCACTTGATTTGAAACCCTGGTTGGGAAAAGATGCAATGCAATAACACAAATAAGAATAAAATCACGGCTACAAGACAAGTCCATAGGATTGGTAATGTGCTAAGTATGAACGGCTCCACGAGAGTTCCGTTCGTGCATTAATTTACATGTCCATGTTGCAATACCTGTGGTTACACTAGCCATTGTACCCATGGGTACCGCTTGCCCTAGGTAGACCGAAACTGCCTTAAGGTTATTTCCGTGGATACATCAAAAAGAACAAAAGAACTTCCCATGACATCTCCTGAACTGAAAAGTAGGAAAGCAAAACGTAGCTAATACAGGAAATCGTCTGCAGTTCTCGGAGTTGACCTCTGATACGCTTGGCCGATTTCGCGCCTACTTGTAGCACGAGGTCACATGGCAAGGTTTCGTGCATCAATGTCAGTATTTCTTTCTTTATTTTCATCAGTTTGTCCTTCAAAAAGGGCGATTCGCAGGTCAGATACTATTACCCTGAGGGGAAGCTTTTACTGTGTAATCGTATTCCAAAAGGTAACATGAAACTTGAGCTGAACCAAACCCAAGCCATTTACCCTTTGGAAGCCCCCAAACCCAAGGTGTGTGTAACCACAGCTAATGCTTGTTACATAGGAGAAACACACAGTTGATATTTTTACACGCGCATCTTCCAACGCCTCTTCATCAGACTTTCGCAGGATTTGCTTGCTGGAAAACTAATAAGGCCAGGATTCTTCGAAATCAGTACAAACTATACATATTAAAGTGGAAATCCTTGAATTAAATCAACAAATGGTCAACTTGAGCACTTCTGATTCATCTTCACATTCCAACACGTTAACAGACGCTCGTGTTCGTCTCAGCATTTTTAACAACATTACTGCTTTATTGACGATTATCTTGACCGGTATAAAATGAACTATTTGCTTTGGATTAGTGATTTATTGGCAATTAATAAAGAACTTACTTGCATCGGGATCCGTTGTGAATTTTCCATCGCATCTCGCGCTGCCTTGGGATGAGCCAACTTTAACGAGATGATCCAATTCACTAGAATTAGATCTAATTCTTGAGCTGAGGGTGAAACATTTGGCTTTGATTCTAACGGCGCCGCCCAACAGGACTATAACTGCAATCTAAAGCACAACGATAGAAATTTTTTCCATTATGTTCAGCTCTCCACCTAGTATTATGCTTTTTAATCCTATAATGATATATGTATATTAAATTTCTTAAGATCCTTCAATGTTCTTACGACTCAGTGGAGATCGTAATCAGTGATATGAAACGTGCTGCAGAAAGAAACTTTTGGTGCCACGGTAAGCCTAGACTTCGATTGGTCCCTGCGTAAATTATTCGAGCGGGCCGCTTTCTGAGGCAGTTGTGTTTTGCTACGCAAACAAACAAAAAGGGGAAGAGGAGAGAAAGAAGAGACTGCATCCTTTGTCTGTAGAATCAACAAGTCTGCTAATCTAATTAGTGAAAGGAAATGACAAATGGTTCCGCCTTTTTTATTGCTAGTGTAAATAAACACTCAAATAACTACAGTAACGGCTTGGGAATATTTATGTGCATGTCGAATTTAATCAACTATTCGGAATAGAAACTGCGGAAAAACTACTCCATTTATTTTGAATTTAATAAACAACGCTCGAAAGAAGCCCGGTAAAAGAGAGGTAGAATTGCTAAGCAGAGAGAGGCCTCAGATTTTTGCCGGATTTGCAAAACAAGTGTTAAATTGAATTTTGGAGTGTTTTGGCAAGTTTCGACGGTGTGACGTTCGTCGACAACTATCAAGGACAAATTCTTGTTTAGAACGGACGACTCGTCAATCATAAATCTGAAGTCAGAAGACACAGCTCATTCTGCAGAAATGATGACTCGATACTTGTTCAAACGCATTTCCTTTAACAAATTCCCTTCTTCTCAAAGGCAACTACCCATACATAATTGTTCGACCGAAACTGGTCTTCGGTGAAGCTGCGACGAGGAACGATTACCAAGATCGATGGCGTTTGATTTCGGTCACCCGTATCCCTTTTAAGGAGGGCAAAGCTCTTATAAGTAATAGTTTTGCCGAAACCAATGGTAGAACAGCCATAGCATACTTGCCCAATAGAAGGGCTTCCACTGCACGTCACTGCTCTTGTTTGGGTTCAATGTTTCCTATTTGAAGGGATAAATGATCGAAATCTACCGCCATATACCGCCATATCTACCGCCATATCGTGCTTATCTTTTCCCTGGGAAATCGAAGCACAATCTGACAAGAAGTAATTCACTCGTCCAAAAATATGACCGCAATGCATTGCCAACGGACTAATCCGAATTTCCCGTTGCTGGTGCAAGAGGAAGTTCTCATAGTGTCGGTTATAGAAAAAGGTGCAGTCCCTTCTTTCTCTAATCTTCCCAAGCCTCCCTCGGTCTTTTTGTTCGTTTGCGTGACAAAACACGACTGCGTCAGAAAAGCGTGCTTGCAGTCTAAGTAAATCCGGATAGTGAGGCCCGGAAAGTAGACTGTGGCCTGGTGGTTTGGAAATCATACTTGATTACGCATGCTCCACTGGGAGGACCAACTGGACTGACATCAATCTCGTCCCCAGAGCCCTCGTGTCTCTTGGTCAGCGCCAAGTCACGGAGCTCTGGAATAATCAATTTCCAAAACTCCAAGATTTTAGGAATTGCAGTTTCACCGAAAAGTGAAATAAGGCGATCATTAGAACTCAAACGTTTACAACAGCAGCACGAAATCTTCGAGTTTACAAGTTTAGTTGGAGATTTTTGTGCCATATTCGTAAATTACAAGCTGTTTTACACTCGGTAGTTTCTGCATAAGCAGTTTGATAAATCAATAAGCCAATCAACTCAGTTCTGAAAATTGATTATTCCAGAGCTCTGTGTCTTGGCGCTGACCAAAAGACACGGGGGTTCTGGGGATGAGATTGGACTGGCATTAGCGGATCCAGTTTTTACTGAAGGTACCACACCCTTTTAAATAGTGCAGCTGGTTGCCCAAACTGATTTTAGTTTTCTACACACTTTTTCTTCCTATTCAAGTCCCTAGAAATTTAGAATGAATTTTCCGCTGAACCACTTGCTATCTATTTTATAACATAACCAAAACATCTTGTTACAGTTTGTGACATCTTTTGCATTCTTCGAATGCCTCTTGCTGACTAACGCAAATCGCTTTGCTAGAAGCTCGAGGAAAAAACCACTAATGGGGTAAAAAACGACATTTCTGAGTCTTGTTTTCATAAAACTGGGAAGAAATTTCATCATTTTTCTGAGTCTTGTTTTCATAAAACTGGGAAGAAATTTCATCATTTTCAGGGGTGCACTTGTCGATTTTTATTATGATAGTTTGAGGAGAAAAGGCACCTTTTCATAACCATTCACCCACAGGAAAATAGTAAACGGGTAATCGACCAATCCGTGCGCTCTTTACTTTTGTTATGTTATAATAAGTCGTAGCAAGCCAGCAATATTTCACGGTTTAAAACTTCAGTAATTTCAGGATAGGAAGAGCTGAATTAATGTTACAAAAAAATTTTAGCATTAGTAATCTAGGTAAAGATAATTATATTTAGAGACTAATACGCAAACTTAAGTGAATAACGTGGTCTCTTCTTCACTTAAAATGTATTGAGGAGTTTTAACGAGTTCACTTTTGCGATTCATGGCGCAGTGGTTAGAGAACTCACCTTCCACCAATGTGGCTCGGGATCGATTCCCAGATTCGACGCCATATGTGAGTTGAGATTGTTGGTTGTCTACTCTGTTACTCTGCAAGGTTTCACCCCGGGTACTCCGGTTTACCCCTCCACTCTAAAACCAACATTTGATTTGATTTGTTCTGATTTCAGTTGATTTGTAGTCTCCCCAATTAGTAGAGCACTCGTGCTCAGGTAAACAACCTTTAGATTTTTTATTATCATTATTAAAGAACACTTTGGGGGTTAAATAAGCACAGGAGAATATGATGAGACTCGTATTCGGCAAAATCTACACGGCTTTCCCCGAAAGCAAAAGCACACTGAATCAAACTAAAAGCCTTATAACGTTTTTGCCAGTAGAAACGCTTGGTTAGTCACTCATAAACAACAAATTGTTTGCTCCTGTGTCAGGCTTACACCTCTGCTTGAGTCCTAAGTGTTCAATGTTCTTTAGGTGTTTTCCACTCAGTACGCTCAAGCATCCACTTGTAATATTGATTAATAGAAAATCAGAGAAGTAAATTTTATTGTCTTTCTGCTGTCAAGTCATTCAGGCTACTTTTGATCTGGTTACTTTTCCTCGTCTTACCTACTGATAGGGCCTAAAACGAATTAACGGCAAAATTGTTTTCTTAACTTACTGTGAAACTAAGTTTGCACTCCATCACGATTGTCTGGATCCTTGCTGCAATTCAAATACCTATTCTTTGACCAAGGAGAGTTTGGCCATCTCAAGCCTAAGAGCTTATATTTATATCATTTTGGATACAACGAGAACAAACTTGTGTAATGGTTTAAGAATTTCTACTTCCCATAAAAATAATTGTACTTTTATTTTTGCAAGGTAATTGGAAGGCTTAAAATTCCAGAGATTCTTTCGGGAGTGTCTCTTTTAAGAAAAATTTTTACTTTGAGGGATGAGCTAAAGGTCTTTGCGTGTAGCCGCCAGATAACCGAACTTTAACCACTACAATGGGCACCACCCGTCAGTACGAAATGATACAAGTATGCCCACGAAGTGTCCGCATGACCTACAATACACTAAACGCAACACGTCTTACGTAAAAACGGAACTGGGCGGCAGAAATCAACTAAGACCATAGTAAAACAGGGTGTCTACCTTTAGAGCTCAAAGTGCTTCTAATATGTAGCAACATGCTACGATATTCCGTAGGTTTTTAATTAAGGTTTTGAATGCATGCACAAGTACACAATAAGTTTTGGGACGATTGGTCTAGCCATATTTAACATTTTGGTCTAGCCATATTTGTTATATTTTCCATATAACAACGGGATGTAACACGTGACTGTCTTTGGGTGTGAAAAAAAGAAGCTACGCTAATCGAGAATATTCTTTAGCACTCGACGACGCACCCGTGAAAATGGGATACGGTTGTGGAACAAGCTAAATTTTTCACAGGGGATAGTTGCAGATAATATTTTACGCAGGGTTTTTCATGCGATGCGCTTTAGATAAATGGTATCAAGGTTTTGGACAAAACATCACATCGATTGTTGTGCAAACGAAAAAAATACTGAACTTAACTTTTCTTTCGTGATTATGATAATTATGAACGTTCGCACACTCAATTTATCGGTCAAGCGAAAAATAACCAGACATATAAACGAAACTGGATTAAGTAACCCTGGCTTCATCCGGGCTCATTCTGTCAAAAAAAGATTGTTGTATACTGTGTTGTGTTTAATTAATTAGTGACACAATGCTAGTTTCGCCGTCTAAAGATAAAAAAAGTTTACGATATGGACCGGCTTTAGGCAATCTTTGCAGGCATCGGTGAGCTTCGCAGATGACCCCCTGTCCTGAAGTATTCATGTTGCTTAACAATTACACGGTTCTATTATCGCCGACATCTCGACATTGACATTTTGCGACTGACATACTGTTTATTGTTAGTACCCCTTTCAAAATATTACAGGATTTTTCTCGAAGGCCAGCGCCTTTCATCATTTAACCACTTTCTCGAGAACTGTGGCTAACAGGCGAGAAATAGAGTTTAAATCCTGCAGTGTCCTTAGATTTGGGCAAACAACATACTTCAACAGTTAACGTTTCCGCATTTCCGTCGGATTTTGATGTCTGTATTATCTATAACAGGGTTGTTTTGAAGATTCGATAAAAAAGGAAGACTTTAATAATTTACAATGTTACTGCTTTTACTAGTGTTCACCCTCTTGTTCAGCCTTTTTTGCAAGTTTTTTTTGCTTGGACAACTATACCCGTAAATTCAATATATTTGTTCATGCGAAAAGTTCAGTGAAATTTGTATTAGCCCTAAAATGAACTAATGATCCAAGATATTCAGTTTTGTGGTGTTCCTGCAATTGAATTTGTCAAAACAAATTCACTATTAGATACGTCCTTTTAGTTAAGAGAAGCGTAGACTTTTTTGGACCGATGGCACACACAATTACTGACATACCCTTGTATTTACCGAAACCAAGTAAGTAAGTAAGTAAGTAAAAGGTTTATTTCACAACACTTCCACATAGTGGCTCTTCGTTTGTGAAAAAACTAATTATCTAAATTAATCTAATTAGCTAAATTAATCAAAATATTATTAAAGACATATATACATCTATACATTATCCTAAGACTACAAAATTAAAACTAAAATTGAAATTAACATTTAAACGACTTGTGTTTTGAGTTTCTGGAACAAATACTTCCTGGTGGCCTTTGCAAATGTATATTTAAGTAAGGAAATGAAGCTTCGCTAGCCCTGTGTTACAAAATAATTGGCTTTCAGTTGTTTGATCTAAGCGTTTCATAACCGCGCAGGGACAATTCAATATAACTATCTTTTCTTGAGCCCAAGCTGAACTCAATTCCACCTTAGAATCAGTATGGAAAATGAGAGTAAATTTAGACAGCACTAAGATATTTAGACATGTAAGTTTAGCTCAGCGTCTGTTCTCAAAACCTATCACATCCTCTATGTACATACACCCAGTTAAAAGCTTCAAAGAATTTTTATCAATTACACCGTCAGTACATTTGGTACCCTCGCGCTGGGGCTATACGGCGTAGGGGCGCGTCCCCCGGGTGGCGGATAGGGGAGCCCTCCCTTTGGGGGTTTGCACCTGAATAATACGGAATAGGGTGCTGCGTACCGACATAGCCTAGGAGAAGGACAACTCTGATTCCAAATCCCGGGTAGATGGAGCTCGATAACCTTGGTAGGCAGTCCATCTAGGAGAAGGAAAACTCTGATTCTAAACCACGGGTGGATGGAGCTCGTTAGCCTTGATCGGCAATCCATCTACGAGAAGGAAAACTCAGACACCAAACCAACCGGCCCTCCAGGTCTGGGGGTTGGGCGCTGGGCTAACACCCCAGTCCCAGAAAACAGACTTGTTACAGAAACCGCAACAACAAATCCAGAAAACAACTTGGCTCCGGAAGAGTCCTCTCCAGTAGAGCCTATGATGCGGGCTGGTGAAAGCCTTCGGGAAGCCAGTGCGCAGACAACTCTTCTGACAGCCAAAATCAAGACCAGAATAGGGACCTGGAACATCCGAACCCTATATGAGGCAGGGAAATCTGCACAAGTGAGCAGGGAAATGCATCGCTACAACCTCAAGATGCTAGGGCTGTGTGACACACCCTGGAACGGCACTGGACGAACGCGACCTACGAGTGGTGACACTATCATCTACTCTGGACATGAGGAAGGACACCCACACCTTCATGGAGTAGCCCTGCTTCTGACACCTGAGGCAGCACAGGCACTACTCTCCTGGGAGCCAGTATCACCGAGGCTCTTGACTGCAAGGTTCAACTCCAAGGGGAGGAAAGCCACCGTCATCCAGTGCTACGCACCCACCAACGCAGCAGAGACAGAGGAAAAGGAGGCATTCTATGAGCAGCTCCAGACAGTGATGGATAAGCTGCCAAGAAGAGACCTGAAGATCCTAATGGGTGACCTCAACGCTAAAGTGAGGGCAGACAACACCAACAGAGAACTCATCATGGGAAAACATGGAGTTGGCGTCCAGAACGAGAATGGAGAGCTACTCACTGAGTTCCACTCCTTCAACGACCTGGTCATTGGAGGCACCGTGTTCCAGCACAAGCAGATCGATAAGACGACATGGACATCATCAGATGGGAGGACTGTGAATCAAATCGATCACGTCACCATCGGAAGAAAGTGGAGGAGAAGCTTGCTGGACGTCAGAGTCAAACGAGGAGCACACGCAGCCTCGGACCATCACTTGGTGGTGGCAGACCTGAAAGTCAAGCTGAAAGTCTACAGAGACCGAGCAGACAGGCCATCCCACAAATACAACATACACAGCCTGAAAGATAAAACAAAAGCTGAGGTCTACCAAAGTGAACTGAGAAACCGGTTCAGCGCACTCGCCCACCAACCAGAAGAATCAGTAGAGGAGACATGGTGTGGCCTTAGGGACACCTGGAAGGTCACATGTAATGAGGTAATGGGGAAGAAAACTAGACAACACAAAGTGGCTGTCAGCCAATACCTGGACACTCATCAAAGAGAGGAAACAGCTAAAGAACGACATCAACCAGACCCAAGACCTGCAACAGAAGCAAGATCTACAGGCCCAGTACTGGGAGCTGAGCCGACAGGTCAAGAAAAGCACCAGAGCGGACGAGAGGAGATTCATACACGACCTCACAGAAGAAGCAGAAACAGCAGCTGGCAAAAGAGACATGAAGAGGCTGTATGAAATCACAAGAACACTGTCAGGGAAAAGCAAGGCCCCCTCAAGACCAGTGAAAGACAAGAACGGCGAGACCATCACAGATGAAGCCAAAGAGAGAGCAAGATGGGCAGAACCCTTCCAATAGATTCTCAACAGACCCTCACCTCAAGTCCCACCTGACATCCCACCAGCAGCAAACCAGCTAGCGGTGAGCATGAATCCACCAACCAAGGCCGAGGTCAGCAAAGCTATCAAGTCCTTGAAGTCAGGCAAGGCAGCAGGCTCAGACGGCATTCCACTAGAAGCACTAAAGGCGGACGTCCAGACCTCCACGGAGATGATCCATCCACTCCTGATGAAGATCTGGGAGAACGAGCAGATCCCAGTGGAATGGAAGAAAGGGTAACTGGTGAAACTGCCGAAGAAAGGGGACCTGTCATCATGCAACAACTGGCGGGGTATCATGCTGCTCTCCATCCCATGCAAGGTCCTGACAAGAATCATCCTGGAGAGAATCAAGAAGGCCCTGGACGAAACTCTACGAGAGGAGCAGGCAGGTTTTCGTCAAGACAGATCCTGCACAGACCATATCGCCACGATGCGAATCATCATTGAGCAGTCGCTGGAATGGCAGATCCCACTGTATTCAGTTTTCGTCGACTTCCAAATGGCATTCGACAGTGTGGATCGCGACGTCATCTGGAGGCTAATGGAACACTACGGCTTCCCCCCCCCCCCCCCTCAACCAAGTTCGTTTCCATCATACAGCAACTGTACGACAACTCCAGCTGCCAAGTCATACACGATGGGAAGTTGACGGACACATTCCAGGTACAGACCGGTGTTCGTCAAGGCTGCAAAACTGTCGCCGACCATCTTACTTCTGGTAGTCGACTGGATTATGAAGCAGGCAACATCAGATAAGAAGACCGGCATCCAGTGGACTTTCACCAAACAGCTGGAGGACCTGGACTTCGCTGACGACATTAGCCTCCTCTCACACAGACACCAGGATGCACAAGAGAAGCTGTCCCGCCTCGCCGAAGAAGCTGAGAAGACGGGCCTCAATATCAATATCAAGAAGACGGTGGTGATGCGAAAAAACAACAAGAAACAAGACCCCATCACACTCCACGACGAAGACCTGAACGAGGTGGAGAAGTTTGTCTACCTGGGCAGTGTCGTCAACACAGATGGAGGAACAGACGAAGACATCAAGAGCCGGATCAACAAGGCCAGACATGCATTCAACACCCTCCGCCCCATTTGGCATTCTTCGGCTCTCTCCTTCCACAACAAGATCAGAATCTTCAACACCAACGTCAAGTCTGTCTTACTGTATGGCTCCGAAACATGGAGAACTACTAAATCAAACACCCAAAAGCTGCAGACCTTTATCAACACATGCTTCAAAAACATCGTCAACATCAGATGGCCAGACGTCATTTCCAACGCCGACCTCTGGGACAAGACTGGTCAAAGCCCCATTGAAGTGAAGATCAAAAAAAGGAAGTGGGGTAGATCGGCCACACACTCAGGAAGTCCCCCTCAAACGTCACCAAGCAAGCCCTCGACTGGAATCCTCAAGGAAAGCGTAAAGTAGGAAGACCGAAACAGACCTGGCGCAGGAGCACTGATGCAGACGTGAATGCCATTGGTACGACATGGGCACAGCTGAGGAGGACCTCACAGAATCGAGTGCGTTGGAGGAGTGTTGTTGCGGCCCTATGTTCCACAGGGAACTTAAAGGCTTAAGTCAAGTCACATTTGGTACCCCCAGCTCATCACGATGCATAACTCAAGATTACTGAATTGATTGCGTACAATTCTTGCTATGCTATAAATTTCATTAATGTGATAAGAAGCCAAAGACTTTCTTTCTAATGAATGAACAACAAGTGCAAATAACCACGATATCCTTAGGATACTCTTAATCGTAAGGGTATTTTTGTGAAAAGGCTGAGGGACTGAACCAGTCAAAGTTTGACTGGCGCCATCACCGGATTTCTTGGTTTCGAAATCGCTAGTTACCTAAGGAAGCAGGACGTGTTTGCGAATTGTAAATTTAAGAATTTGATGAGTGAATACTTGAAGAGAACTTAAGAGTGATTTAAAATCTGCCCTGTCTTGTCAGTGCAGCTATTATTGGTGATGTTGTAATGAAGACTACATTCTAGCTACTCAGTTCAAGTCGGAGTCAGCAATCACAGCCAATTCAAGCTCTGCCCAACAGCATTGTTTGCGTATCGATATCGTGGTGCTTAAAAATGGATTTGCATTTGCTCATTTGTTACAAAGCAAATATTTAGCTTCTTATGAAAACACTAAAAAATGAAAACGTTTTCCTGTCTGCCCATTTCTTACATAACAAATACTTAATGTCCCCTTAAGCGAGCATGGATTAAATTTATCGAATAGCGAGACACTACGCAACCAGTTCATTACTGCTCGTGGAATGATACAATCAAGGCCAGATTTCTTTTGGGGCATGATCGAGCCAACTTGAGAAGCACGAGACTGACCCTCATCAAATGGCTGAAGCGGGGAGGGAGGAAAAAGTGATAAAAACGTTCCTAGCCATATACTAAGTACTAGGCTAAGCTCTGCATAGTGTGCACTATTAACGTAGACTTCTGATCAGTTCTGAGCAATTTTTCGTTATAGAAAATTCACGACAAAGAAGTGCTTTTTTCATTGTTATCCTCGTAGCGAAACAAAAAAAAAAAAAAAAAAAAAAGAAAAAGGAAAGGTCTTCCATGATTTCTTGTCAAAGGAAAGGTATAATGTGGTGGAAATCGGGACTCATTGTCCGGATTTCACCCTTTGATAGCTGTGATGCTAGTCAGTCGGTATTACACTCAATCATAACGTTTTGACTAAAGTTTAAGCAAATATTGAAAGTAGTATCGGTATTTTCCACGCATATATGGGAGGTTAGTACTTCGTTAAGGGAGGCAAAAAGAAAAAAGGTCAAGCGGCCTGGAGTTCATGCCGGACTAGAAGCGAACAACTGGTACCTTATTTTGAAAAATCAGTTTTTCCAACCTGATTATCTTTAGATTCGTGTGTTCATTCGTGTTTTTACATTAGGGCCCTCGCTAATGTCCCCTTAACAGCAAAGATATCGTTGACGTTGACGTTATCTATTGTCATTGATGTCCAACCAGAGTCTCTCATTGGCTGTCGAAACAAAGGGCCCTCTCTGTTCCTACTATTAATTTGATCACTTTTTGTTTCTCAGACTGCCAACAGAAATAGCATTTCCTGTTTGTTACTTGTCTGCAAATATCTTCCAGCAACTACAAGATGAAACGACTGAGAAAAAGAGCTATAGAAAAACAATGTTTTTTAAAACACTTATGTAAGTTGATCTCATGGTGTATTTAAGTCATTTGGTACATATTAGGTAATTGCAAGTCATATTTAGTGATTTGTAAACCTTTTAGTTCATACTGATCACTTATTCCATACAAAGTTTGAAAGTATTACACTACGTTATCCATACTTGAAGTATCTAAGAGTTTGAGGATGACTCTTACCATAAATGTCTCTAGCATGACAGTCAAACACTTTAAAATGCAGGTTATCTACATCTACATTTTCAAGCACTCGGCAAAGTCCTATTGACTTGTGGCTGTTTTTTGCTTAGGTGGCCTCATACACCACAAGCCTTTTCAGAGACATTACGCGAGGCCGGTCACTTCTGCTGGAAAGAACTTACTCAAAGACGACAGCCACAACATCGGGTGTGTGGGTTCTTTAACGTCCCACAGAGAACTTATAAACATGGAAAATATTCATGAGACGGGAAGGCTACGGTTTATCATGGTCCTTATCCGAGAAGACTTGAAAGTCTAACCATTTGCGGATGTAATTACAAAAGCAGCACTTTCTCCTCAATTATTTTAAGAACTTGAGTGTTGGTCCGGCCGGAGTCGAACTCACGACCTCCCGCGTGCTCGACCAACTGAGCTACCAGTGCGCGGTCAGAACAGCAAACTATACCGACAGCAATACAACCAACTGCCAAAATAATGGTAGTTTTCTTCTAATGATAAAAGCATTGTTGGTAGTTCTGTTAGCATAGTTGATTTCTAATATGCGTTATTGGGGAGTAGGGCTGGCGCAGTGCTGAGCAGTGGTGAGAGCACTGGCCTTTAACCAAGATAAATTTGCACTAAATTCTCATGTAAAAACTAGAATTGCTTTCTAAAGGAAGTTCGCGCCAAAATATTCCTACGGTGAAATTTTCTTCATTTCTCGCCTAGAGTTAGGTCACAAAGTACTTACTCCACAAATGAAAAAAATGGGGGTCACCGACCTTTTTTCGGAGAAAATGGCAGTGGAAAAATGCCTTAATTTCGATAAATGGGTCACCATAACGAGATGTAGCCTCATCTGATCGTCCATCAAAAATCATAAAAATAAACTGTTAGAGTGGAGGTTTCTGTGCATAGGTTTCTAGGAGTAGGATTTTAGATAATTGGATGCCGCTACGGATGTCGAAAACAGTGATTAAGTTCATCCTCAACGAATGTTTCCGTAAGCGCTACCCCTTGCGACCAATTCCGGAATACGATGGCACGAGGAAAGAAATTGTTTTAAAAAAGACAACTTCTTACGGTGAGATTTTGTAGATAGTAAGTAAAGTAAATGTCTCATGATTTAAAAAATAGGGGACACCGATAAACTAAACGAGTAAAATCGATGTGATTTTGCAAAGCTCTTGGAAAATTTCGTTTGTCACGTTTTTGCGTCACCTGTAGGGGAAGGACTGGAACCCAAGACAGTATCGATCGCTGAAGCAATGAAAGGTTTTTCTAAAGAAAGAGCTTTCTCGAGTATAGCAACGAAGTTATAAGCTGGCGTCATCTTCATTTGGTTAGTGTTTTGTATAATATCTCTCCATTGCCGTCATGCTCATCTCCAGGAGTGTGGTTTTTTGTGAAATTTAATCACTGGCTATTTCCCCGCAGGTCCGCACTATTCAAGCGTACGAGGACGATAATGTAATTGTGCTCTATCAGTCGGGCAGTAGTCTACTTGACTTTCATAAATATTTTTTAATAAATTTTGACTAATTACGATCTTCTCTGATCCAACGCTGTGCAAGACGTTTCGTCCACGGTTTTTGCAAAGGTTTTAAACCTCATCTTCACTAATGCTCTGTTAGAAATAGATTTGACAGAAACTAGTAATAATCAAAGATTAGGGAGATACGTTCGACGATTTGAGAAAAGGAAATAACATCAATTGCCAAATATTTTTCAAATGTTTAACGACTCTAAATTATACCGACGCAGTATACGTAAACAGAATGCATATACACTGACGACCTCATTGACGAGAAGACAAAACAATACTTCATAGAACCTGACGTAAAACCATGAAACCAGGACGTTTTTACGTCCTTCCCAAAGTACACAAGCAAGGTAATCCAGGACGCCTCATTTTTTCATCCAATAGTAATCCCACTGAACGCATATCCCACTTTGTTGACCATCATCTTCAACCATCTTATGTTAAAGATGCTAATGGTTTTCTCAATTAATTTAACTCCTTACCATTGGCAAATTACCCTCTAATTTATTATTAGTAACACTTGACGTCTCATCTTTATGCACCAATATTCCACATAATGACGGTAATTAATGCTTGTGGTCATTTTTTACATGCTAATCCTAACAACACCATTCCTACTCCTGGCACTATTTGCGACCTCATCCGCATGATTCTCAACCCATTAATAACTTCACTTTTAATTAATTTTAGCCACTACCTTTAAATACACGGCACAGCTATGGGCACTAAAAATGTCCCCCTCTTTTGCTAACCTTTTCCTTGGACATTGGACAAAACAACCCCATACTTGGTTAAGATACATCGATGACATTTTTATGATTTGACTAAAAGTCAGGAGAACCTAACCCTAACTCTACCATGAAATTCACTAGCTCACACTCTCCTACCAATGTTCCTTTCCTTGACGTCTCACTAACTAGTGAGGAAATCATAAATACAGACCTAAAAACGAAACCTACGGACAAACACCAACATTTACTTTATTCTTCCTGTCATCCTCTACACACAAAAAAGCCATTCATTTCAGCCTAGCACTCCGTCTACGACGAAACGTTCAAGATTCGCTCTACTGAGCTAACGACATATACCTTAGCTTCCGAGTGAAAGGAGGTTACAAATGCGACTTAGTTACTAAACAAATACAACGCGCCGCAGAAATTCCCTGCATACATACCCTACAATCTAAACAGATAAACAAACCTGAACGCAAACCTTTTATAACGACTTAGAATCCATCATTTCCTTCCATCTTCAACGTTATAAAAATCACTACAATCTACTGCTTCCCTCTGACCGCTGCAAAAATGCTTTCCTACATCTACCTGTTGTGGCTTTCAGACGCTCCCCTAACCTGCGAGACCGATTCGGGTCCACAAATGATCCCAGGACGGCAAATGATCCCTGAACCGCAAACGATCCCCAAACTGTACCGCTAATGATACCAGGACCGCAAATGACCTCCAAAAACAATTAAGGAATGGCATGGAGGGTGGAATGGTGTGACTGGAGAATTAATGAGGAGAGCGCTTAATTTTATTAAAATCGCTTAAGATCATGGCTCAACAGGTTTCTGCCTTATTATAAAGGCCTGGCCAATCGCTCGCAACATTTCAACGCAACATCTTGCAACATTGTTGGGCACAACATGTTGCAACCGTTTGGCCACCGTGTTGCGATATGTTGCGATATGTTGCAACATGTTGGATGATGTTGGATCAAATTTGAAAACGGTCAAATTTTTCGTGCAACATTTTGGTTGTTGCATGATGTTGTACTCGTTTGGTCAAGTTTACGCAACATTGTTGCGCTAAGGCATGCGCGTTAGGTCCACTTCTTGCGCGCCAGGGGCCTGGGGCACATCAACATTGACATGTTGCGTTGAAAATGATGAAAATGTTGCGTGCGTTTGGCCACCCCGTGCAGCACATGTCGCAATATCATGCAACAATGTTGCAAGATGTTGTGTTGAAATGTTGCGAGCGTTTGGCCAGGCCTTTACAATTTTCCAGAAAGACTGAATTTTGTTTCTTACCACGCTTTTATAAAATTGCCACATTTAATTATCGGATACAATCATCACAGACTAATTCGCACGCAATTCTCAACTGATTGTGACCAGGGGCCCTTTTCTTGAACCCTGCAAGCAGAGTCTCTTTCGGGTCTGCCAGCGGCCTCGATTAAGGAACATTTCGTATTGATCATGCATGAGTTAAAAATGCAAATAAATTCTGGTGTCAGTCACACGTGACCAGTAACTGCAAAACAAGATGTCGGGATATTCAAACAACTCTGGCAAACACACGCAGGGTTCGAGAAACGGGCCCCTGGTGTCAATCAGTTAAGAATTGTGTCAAAGATAGTTTTTGATGATTGTATCCGATAATTAAATGTTGCAAATTTATAACAGCGTGGAAAGAAACAAAATTGAGTCTTTCTGGAAAACTATAATTAGCCATGAATTAAAGTGATTGTAATAAAAATCAGCGCTCTTGGCATTAATTCTCAAGCCAGATCATTCCACCCTCCATGCCATTCCTTACTTTTTTTCGGGATCATTTGCGGTCCAATATGTGGATCATTGGCGGTCCTGGTATCATTTGCGGCACAGTTTGGGGATCGTTTGCTGTTCTGGGATCATTTGTGGTCCTGGGATCATTTGTGGAGCCGTACAGACCTGCTAGTAACAGGTAAATTGGCCCCGAATATAACTCATTCTAATTCCGCACTTCTTTCCGGTTCTGTCACGAGTTACATTTTCCATGGGCTAACCAACTACACAATCTTCTCTACCTGCGAAACGCGCGCCATTAATTCCCACATACTTGCGAAACTAAAAACTTCATATACATGATTCAATGTAACAGATGTCATCCACAGTACATAGGAGAAACAAAACGGCTTTTAAAAAAACATTTTAATGAGCACCGCCGCATTTTAGATACCGCTAACACCAAATCCAAACCTCAGGCTGACCATAGTCGCAGAAGATTTCCTCTCCTCTCCCCACACGTGACCCAAGCTCTGTGTTTTGATTTAGGGAGCTTGTAAGGCGAGTTTTAGTCGATACAAATCAGAAGGCTTCATAAGAGAAATAAGCACTAATGTTGCACTTACTTGTCTGTTGTCTCTTTGTGATCGTTCTTTGGTAACTTGGTACCATTCTGTCCCCTATTTCGCGAGATATCCTCAACCGAACACCTATCTCTAACAGAAAGAGGAGGTAGGAAACGCTCAGGGGTCGATCGGCCAAGCAAACCAAGAAATCGAGAAAAAAATGTAGCCAAAATCTTTCAATCAGCCTCAAACTCGGCCAGCGACATGTTCGAAGATTCTATCGAACATCTTTTTAAGAAAGTAGTCTCGCTACCCACTCTGCGAAGGAAAATTTGCCACAAAATTTCAATTTCAACTATTTACTATATATATGTAAATAAAAGCAATCCAACGTAAACTCTCATTGTACCTGAAGAAGTCTTGTTTGGCCAGCTGAAATATAGTGCACCACTAAAATCTACGTTGTATCGGCTGTTGCTTCTACGAGAAAGAAGGCCTTTTCACGATTGCCGTATACCCCGGAGTTTTCTTTAAGAGGCTCGAAATAGTTTCTCCTTTTTTCAAACAAATAAACATATTCTGTTTTTAGATACAGTTAGGGTAATCATATCAAGACAAAATTTGGCCAGGGTATTAAGTACCCATCATATATAGATTTTCACATCACATTTTCCTCCAAAATAACGTTACCATGGCAACGATATACTGCATTTCTTTTATTGTATTTTTTGAAAAAATGGGATGGTGAAATCTTCCCATTCAGCGTTACCAGATAATGTTAGAAATAATCTCTAAAATATTTAAAATTCAACGAAATCTGTAGATCAGTTTTTCAGAAAAATAAGTTTTTTTGAAACGTGTCGCTAATTTATTTTTTCATCTGCAGAATTTTTTTAAATTTGAAAGACAAACGTTTTAAATTAGTCTAAGCTAACATGCAAAAAATGAAAAAAATTCACCTTCCGGAAGCAGAGATATAGGCGAGTAAAGTTGCAAAATCAGTAAAAATGAGGGGGTTACAAGATCGGCATTTACGCATGGATCACCCGCTCATTTGAATGCACGCCCGATTGAAGCTATGGGCAAACGCAAACGGATTTAAGTGACCATTAAACCGTGTGTGTACAATTTCCGTAGTTTTCATGAATAGGAGATGTCTATTTATATTCCATATGTATAGCACCGCGCACCGGTGGCTCAGTTGGTTGAGCACCGGGCTGTCACGCGGGAGGTCGTGAGTTCAACTCCGGCCGGACCAACACTCAGGGTCTTTAAATAACTGAGGAGAAAGTGCTGCCTTTGTAATTACATCTGCAAATGGTTAGACTCTCTAGTCTTCTCGGATAAGGACAATAAGCCGGAGGTCCCGTGTCACAACCCTTCAATGTTCATAATCCTGTGGGACGTAAAAGAACCCGCACACTTGTCGTAAATAGTAGGGCATGTAGTTCCCGGTGTTGTGGTCTGGTCTTTCTGGTCTGGATAGGGTAGGGTGGAGCACCTCGCATAGGACCTCGAGTCCTGTTCGTGCTCCTTCCCTCTGGGCAGGTTTGCACAGTAGAAAGAGACAAACCAGATGTCTCGTAAAACAAATTAGAGGAAAGGTGAGCAAAATTAGCGGTATTTGTTTATTTCTAGTGATCCACTTTGAATCGTGAGCTGACGAGAGCAGCTTTTAGAATTGCGTGTGTGGCTGACGCGCTCAGCTAAAAACCCTTTCGAGCCTCCTTAAGGACGTTCGCGCCAAAATTTTCTAACATCGATTTTATTCTGCAAATTTTAAAAAAATGGGGGGTTACCGCCTTCGTTTTGGAGAGAAGTTGCCCGGAAGAACACCCTTAATTTGAAAAATCCGGCTTCTTTAGTGAATAGGGCTACATTGTCTATATGCCCAAAAATATTGCAATTGCATCTTTGAAGTGAAATGTGGACCCATCAAGTGAATTTAGTTAACTGTTTAGGTTCCTTAAAGAACAAGTTTACTTTTCCTTTATGTTCAGCTCTCCACTTGGTATTATGCTTTTTAATCCTATAATGATATATGTATATTAAAATTCTTAAGATCCTTCAATGTTCTTACGACTCAGTAGAGATCGTAATCAGTGATATGAAACGTGCTGCAGAAAGAAACTTTTGGTGCCACGGTAAGCCTAGACTTCGATTGGTCCCTGCGTAAATTATTCGAGCGGGCCGCTTTCTGAGGCAGTTGTGTTTTGCTACGCAAACAAACAAAAAGGGGAAGAGGAGAGAAAGAAGGGACTGCATCCTTTGTAGAATCACCAAATCAGCTAATCTAATTAGTGAAAGGAAATGACAGATGGTTCCGCCTTTTTTATTGCTAGTGTAAATAAACATGCACTCAAATAACTACAGTAACGGCTTGGAAATATTTATGTGCATGTCGAATTTAATCAACTATTCGGAAAAGAAACTGCAGAAAAACTACTGTATTTATTTTGAATTTAATAAACAACACTCGAAAGAAGCCCGGTAAAAGAGAGGTAGAAAAGCTAAACAGAGAGAGGCCTTAGATTTTTGCCGGATTTGCAGAACAATTGTTAAATTAAATTTTGGAGTGTTTTGGCAATTTTCGACGGTGTGTCGTCCGTCGACAACTGTCAAGGACAAATTCTTGCTTAGAACGAACGACTCGTCAGTCATAAATCTGAAGTCAGAAGACAAAGCTCATTCTGCAGAAATGATGACTCAATACTTGTTCAAACGCATTTCTTTTAACAAATTCCCTTCTTCTCAAAGGCAACTACCCATAGATAATTTTTCGACCGAAACTGGTCTTCGGTGAAGCTGCGACCAGGAACGATTACCAAGATCGATGGCGTTTGATTTCGGTCACCCGTATCCTTTTTAAAGAGGGCAAAGCTCTTATAAGTAATGGTCTTGCCGAAACCAATGGTAGAACAGCCATAACATACTTGCCCAATAGGAGAGCTTCGACCGCACGTCACTGCTCTTGTTTGGGTTCAATGTTTCCTATTTGAAGGGATAAATGATCGAAATCTACCGCCATATACCGCCATATCTACCGCCATATCGTGCTTATCTTTTCCCTGGGAAATGGAAGCACAATCTGACAAGAAGTAATTCACTCGTCCAAAAATATGACCGCGGTGACGGACCAATCCGAATTTCGCGTTGCTGGTGCAAGGGGAAGTTCTCAACGTGTCGGTTACAGAAAAGGGTGCAGTCCCTCGTCTTACCTACTGATAGGGCCTAAAACGAATTAACAGCAAAATTGTTTTCTTAACTTACTGTGAAACTAAGTTTGCACTCCATCACGATTGTCTGGATCCTTGCTGCAATTCAAATACCTATTCTTTGACCAAGGAGAGTTTGGCCATCTCAAGCCTAAAAGTTTATATTTATAGCATTTTGGATAAAACAGGAACAAATTTGTGTAATGGTTTAAGAATTTCTACATCCCATAAAAATAATTGTACTTTTATTTTTGCAAGGTAATTGGAAGGCTTAAAATTCCAGAGATTCTTTCGGGAGTGTTTCTTTTAAGAAACATTTTTACTTTGTGGGATGAGCTAAAGGTTTTTGTGTGTAGCCGTCAGATAACCGAACGTTAACCACTACAATGCACACCACCCGTCAGTACGAAATGGAACAAGTATGCCCACGAAGTGTCCGCTTGACCTACAATACACTAAACGGAACACGGCGGC
>NC_090883.1:51382801-51392801 GCF_036669925.1 Montipora capricornis | reverse complement strand
TCACTCAACTTAAAAAGGACGTCGACTCAAAACGTATCTCGAATCGTTGTTTCCAAGATCATAATTTACATCCCTGGGTAAGGGGCTCTGTGTACCTTCTGATAATTAAAAAGAAATCATTTAAAGGATATAATTTGTACACCAATATAATGCAATGAAAAATATAGGTCGCCATGCTCGTTGAGAAGTAAAATACTAGCGTACCTGTCTATCTCGATTCTATTTCAAAGTCACGTGAGATAGAGCGCGCGAAACCAGAGCTTGCAGTTGAGCGTTGCTTTTCAGAGCTTCAAGGTTTTGAATTAAAAATATATTTTCGGATTTTTTCTACCGTATGGAAGCCTATATGGAAAACAACGAAGATGCCCTTTAAAAGATGAAGAGGGAAATCGTGAATCAGGAAAAAATACGGCTCCCCCCAATGCAATGAGGTAATGGCTTTTTGAGCTTCAAAGACGATGGGCGCCATGAGCGAATCGCTCTTCGGAAAAGGCGCCACTTGTTCAGGGGAAACGCAGGACCCCAAAACGGCAGAATGTGCCAAACGAAAACATGAAAGCATGAATTCAGATCTTAAGGAACTGCTGGGCGACTGTAGGAAGAAGCACAAGCTCGATGAAAGTAACCTTCTTCTGGATGAAATAGCAAAGTAATGCATGCAGATGCATCGGATCAAAAATAGTAAATACCCTATCAAACAGATTTGACTGGATTGAGGTAAGGCAGGAATTTGACTCCATGGTGCTATTGTTTATTGTTTTTTTTTTTATTTTTTTAATTTTTATTTAATCAATTTGCCAACAAAGGCAGGTGACAACACAATAGAACATTAAGTCCCCTACAAGGTGTATCACGCACCCAACCCAACCCAACCCACACAATGTACAGAAAAACTAACGACACCAATCCCTCCCCGCTGGTAATTTTTAAAATTAAAAAATCAACAAGAACATCTAACTAAATTATTAATCCTTCGACATTTACAGCAGACACGTTTGAAAGTACAAACGTCATCAGCATCGAATGCAACACGTAATCTAGTGAAGTAGAATGTTTTTAACTTATTCTTAAAAACATTAACATTAGATTCAGATTTTAGATCAGAGGGTAAGGCATTCCATAAATTTGATATTCTTACAAAAAAAGAATCTCTAAAAAGAGATGTCTTAGCATAAACATTATTAAGGAAAATCCCAGAGGCACCGCGTCGCGAGCTCCCTGTACAAAAGGAAACGTAATTATCAATGAAAGTATTTATATACCCTAGTTTGCATTTAAAAAAGAACAATACGCCTAGATATTCAAGCCAATAATTAATAGGCAATAAGTTAAGGCTAGTAAGTCTGTCTTTGATTTGCATATAAAGCGTGAAGCAGGTCTTTGGACTTTCTCAACCGCCATCATCAGCATTGATGATTGAGGGGCCCACACCTGAGAACAATGACAAAGGTGAGAACGTACCAAGGAAATGTACAGCAGGTTAAGTGCATCTTTATTGCTTATTCCGGCACAGTTTCTCTTAATAAAACCAAGCATACGGTTTGCTTTAGCAGTCACGTATCTAACATGGTTATACCATGTCAGGTCCTTGGTAACCATGACACCCAGATCTTTCACGGATGACTACTTTAATATGAGCGCACTGGGCTGATACGCTTTCTTGAAACCCTAAGGTTCTCACATTTAGACGGCTGAAAATTCATCTCATTAGCCAATTAAGGACCAGAATAGGAGGTTATCTAAATCACCTTGAATACTATCAAAGTCTCCGATTGATTTAATACATTTATAGCACTTTGAATCATCAGCAAACCTGGGGTAGATCCGGTTGTAACATTTAGCATATCATTGACATATGTGAGAAATAGGATCGGTCCAAACAAGGACCCCTGAGGAACTCCGGATTTGACATCTTTAATTTCCAAACCGACCATAGTCCATTGATGACTACACGCTGAAGACGGCCATGAAGGTAACTTTTAAACCACTTTAGCAAGGGGTCGCTAATACCGTAGCACTCTAGTTTCGTCAGCAATTTCGTGTGGCATACAGAGTCAAAAGCTTTTTCAAAGTCTAAGTAGATAAGATCAGATTCAAGGCCTTTATCTAAAGCTTGACCAATTTCATGGATTTGAAATTGAGACGTACAAGATTTGCGTGATTGAAAGCCATGTTGAAGCGAGTAAATAGAGTCCTTGATGAACGGAACCAGACGGGAAGCAACGCAACGCAGTGTTCCTGAATCTTAGATACCACTGGTACCACGTATGCAAATTTCTTAAGCTCGAACATTACACAACATGATGAATACACAAAGGCCGGAAAATCTCATAAAAACCTTTTCCAGCAAAAAATTTTATTGAAACAAACAACATATTTGCTGTTAGCATAAAGCGGTAAAAACGAACAAAAAAAAGATAAAATTCGACCTTTCGGTGTAGTCATGATTCCATTATCAAGGAAGAAAAAATATATATCAGATAATGTAAATTACAGCATTTAATTAAAGCGATTTTTGGCGTGAATTAGTAAAGGTGGTGTAATTGTGTCGATTTATATAGAACTTGTGCTCTTCAAGGATAACTTGCTGCTCCACATCTACATTTTGTTTTCTGCAAGTAAAACTTGTTGCTGTATACATCTAACTTTTAGCCAATTGTGTACAACAAGTTGTATGTTGGAAAACAAGTTGTGTATGTTTTAACTAAAGTAGCAGAAACGTTAACACAAGTACACTATTAGGAAAACATGTTTATGTCCGACATTTACATAATCGTGTAAATTTAAAGGATATAAACAACATGACATGACTACTCCGAAACGTCGGATTATATGCTTTTATGCTTTATGTTTAAAGAAATCTCTTTTTGTACGAATATTTGCTATTAGAGGTTAAAAAAAAACCTTCCTATTTCATTGCGTGCGTGAAAACAAGAAACCCACTCGTGTCAAAATAAATTTCTCACCGGAGCTAGGATCAAACCCTTTTCTGAAGAACCTTTTCTGAAACACCTTTTCCTTGAATAACAGACAAGAAGCTCTCTTCCAAATAATTCTTGATATTCACATTTCCAATTATTACGTTTTACCTGAAGACTGTGCAGAGATGAGCACAAAATAAATGTAAATTGCACTGTAAATAGACCGACAACAGAGATGCGACTTCGCATGGTAGACACAGATGCATTCAAGGCGTTCGATTCCTTCAATGTTTGTTAAACTCTTACAGAATTTGTCATTTGCTTTCAATGTTTTACATAACAGCACAGTTAGTAAAATAGAAACAAAGCTCACTTTGATATCCGACGGCGAAAGAAGCAATTGTTCTCGAAGACCATTACTTGTCCCTTTTAAGAATCTATCTCTTTATTTTTCACCGCTTGTCTTGTTTATCCAATTGACGTTCCATTCTTGAGCTCCATAAGGGTATATTTTGTCACAAACCATATGCAATTAAATAAATTTCTCACAGTTCAGGATCAAACCCTTTTCTCAAGAATTTTTTCCGGGAATAATGAAGCAAAAAATAGACAACAAGCTTTCTTTCTTCATGCCTGCATGCACTCTTTTTAATGAACAAAACAAAGGACCAAACCTCCTGAGTATTATCACATGATCTGTATTGGGAAAACAAAATGTACAAGTGAAAAAGGTCTATCCTGAAGTAAGTCGCATGGGGCCGCGCGACCCAATGTCTTATATCATCACATAACCACGTTATGCATGGTGTTATTGTGGAGTTTTCGGATAATGTTCTAAAAACTGGTGTTAGCTATGAATAATCAAAAAGAACTTTACAAGAACAATGAATAATTGAAAGAAACATCCAAAGAATAATGAATAACCGAGGTCCAATTATTCAGCTTCCACCCCCGAGCCAGATGTAAATGAGATGTTGACTTCAAGCAACAAACAACAATTTGAACGCACTTTAATGGCGGAGCTCCGCGCGCGCCGAAGGCGCGCGCGCACGTGGAGCACCATAGCTAAGAAAATACTGGTAACCCATCGATGCGAGAAAATTTGGTTTTATAGCCATGACGTCATCAACCGTCCGTACGTACGCACAACGTACGTACGTACGTCCGTACGTCCGTCCCCTTCATGTAAGTCAATGTGACCAGTACACCTAACCATATCACGGGCGAATTAAAGTTGAGAGCTCATCCAGGAGGCAATACTACATTTGACACTAACTAAATCAGTGTCCGCTTCCGGCAATTCTACTTTTCAATAATAGTCCATGAGCCAAGTCCTGAAATGTGGCTAAAAATCAATTTTCGTAGCACCCCCCGTAAGACATAGTGAATTTAGTATCAAATTAAAGCTTGATTTACATATTTTGATAATCCACCTGTTACTTTTTATGTAACCTGTGCTTAAGTGAGAAAATCAACTGTTTCTGAGGGGGGTTGGGTAAGGACAAATTGCGCTTCCCAAATGTACAAGAATTGCAAAAGATAACTTTCTGTGTAAATACCAAACGGTTTTATACCAAACTGGGCAAAAATACTAACCTCACCATATTTTATGAAACAAACTCATCGAATATGTATTCTTCAGTTGCCATGACAACCGTCAACGTTTAAATAGCGCATTGGGCTACACTTCTCACTTTTACCGTTTACTTTGTACTAGTGAGTGTTTTTTGGAAACAAGGAATTGAGAAGGAAGCACAGAAATGTTTGGTCTTACTGGCCTGACATTTTTCGGGAATACTGCATAACTGAAGCCCTTGCAGGTAAATACAAATTTAGCTGGGGGTGGGGTGGGGGAAGAGCTTTGTGACCTCTAAACATTAATATCTTTCAGAAACTAGTGGTAATCATTGATTACGGATCAGCGTTCGTCACTTACGGAAAAATTACGGAACTTCCTCGAGTCAAAAGAAGTCCAGCTTCCCGGCCGAGGTGCCCCTAAAAAAATTAATAGGGGCGGCTAATCTGCAATCGCCCGTGATAGCTCGAAAATTTCTGCCTTAGTGCCACAGGAACACCAGATTAGGATGCGTTCTAACGAACGCGATGAAATGAGTTTGTAATGAAATTTGCCGATTTTATTATGATAACAAAAAGGTTATGTATCACAGTAGCTGTTTATACAGTTTCCATGGCAACGGTTGCCTACGGAACTTCTAATACTCGTATATTACACTGTTTTTGTTTTGATGATGACCATCGAAGCATTTGCGATTTCAAAAGATCCTTACATCCTCATGACTTGGTCTTCCATTTCACAACCGGCTTTTTTCTGACCAAAAACTACTTTTAAGTCATACGATCAAATTACATTTTTGTAATCATTCAACTCATAGATTTAAATACGTCAACTAGACAGCCGATACTAATCAGCGTCACCAAATCTGAATTTAACTGTCATTTTTATCTTCGGTATCGTCATCATTATCATCAACATCAGTATTGTCATCACTATCATCATCTTCTTCACTATCTTCCTTGCTAACACAATTGACACCGTTATCTTGGCATGTACATGCCTCAGTACAGGGAAGACCATTGCCAACACAAGAGCAGCGTCGTGTTTGACACAATCCTTTGCAGCCGCAGCATACAAGCTCCATCACAGCATCGGGGGCTGGTGCCTGGTTAGTCCAGTAGATTTCCAGTTGGCCTTCTTTCATCTGCCAACCATGGCCATCGGGCGCCTGGTCCGTTTGTGTCTCTAGGGCATGCTTCCAGAGGAAGGCCTGATAGTTAGCACGCTTGAGGTGGTATGTCAGAGCTCCTTTTGTTGGTGGAAGCTGGTGTGACTGCAGGTTTTTGCTCTTGCAAAACAACTTGTACCTGAGTTCGTTTACATCATTGCATCTAGGGTCATTGTACAAGGCACAAACAAATCGTTCCATCTTCTTTAAATCTTCTTCATTAGGAGGGAGCCTCTCACCAAGACTACTGACAATTTGCCTCAGAGCTGGATTCAACTGCACAATATCAAGTGCTTTCTTCTTTCCTTTGGTAGCAAAGGCACTGACACTATCACAACCGGTTATGCCATGTAGGCTTGGAAGTACTTCACATATCTCTCGGCCAAGCTTTTTACATACTTGTCGGATACTCACAATGCGAGATCTGCTTTTAGTGCCGCTGATCAGTGTTATGTCAGCAGCAATGACAGCTTGGTAATAGCAAGCTAGAACTTCTACATCTGTATCAGATGACCTTATAGCAATGTGCTGATGTCCATTTTGAGAAGCGTGCTTTGCGTGGAGGAGCATCCTGGTATCAGCTACCTCTTGATTGCTGCAAAGTTCCAAGACTGTGCATGCAGTAATTGTACCATCAGAGGCGGAGAGTTTGGTGCAATTGTCTCCATGAGTGATAAAGAGAGTGCGTTCTTTGATTTTCTCGGCGTAAACCGCATTTTGTGACCACTCACGTGCAAGGAAGTTTAAGAGACCGGTTTTGTTGCTTCCCTTTGCCATGAACTTTCTCCACTGACGAGGGCAGAACTGTTGACCATTGGAAATGTTGATGTCTATCTCACCATCTCTGCCTCGCTTGCTCCTCTCGGTGTTTTTAATTGAGTTAGCTGGATATTGATCTCCAACAAAGTCGATTCTTGCTGCCTCTCCCGCCTCTATCAGAATTCTGGTCATCACCATGTCTGTCAGCTCAGAAAATCTATCAGGTATCCTTACTAGCGTCTGCAGCATCGCCATGGCGTCTATGATGACAGCTGTTGTCACATCAGGCAAAGTCGGCAGGCATTCTACTCCATTTTCGAGTAGCTTTGAAAGAATTGCTTTGTTTGTCTTGGCTAATGAACCATCGGATGAAGCCAACGACCATGGAAGGGGACCAAGCTCGTGACTCAGCAAATCTTTGAGGTCCATCTGGCGACTCTGTCCAATGACTAGAAGGCGGGCAAATAAGTTGCTGTCTGCTCTGATTATGAAGTTCCTGTCTCCTGCTGTTACAGAGGTCTTCTTCTGTGCATCACGGAAACTTCCTAGCTTTAGTTTGGGGAGTGTTTGAAAGAATCCTGTTGAATTTGTCACCAGTCTTTCTTCTACGAAGGCCGTCAAAGCTGTTGCGCCCTTCTCTTTTGCCAGGAGCAGGTCGGCTTTCATACTTTCACTGGCAACATACCCAGAACTAAAACTAAGAAGTTCCTCAGATGGTTCAAACGGGTTGCGCCAGTTTACTTCGAAAACTTTCTTTACGTCGTCCTCATCTCTTTTCATGCGAGCTGGGCTTGCCTCTTTGTGCTGTCTGCGTTGGCATTCTTGAACATTTGTTGTCATCTTCCGACACTTGTCTACGAAAGCAGCACGGGAGTGAGCAGTAATCATCCATCGCTGTACAGCACCTTTCCTCAGGCTGAACCCAACAATTCCTCCCTTTGTCTTAGTGCTTCTGTTCAGGGTCTGCTCAATTGTTTGATCTACCGGTATCTGTGAAAATCCATGTAACGTTATTCGTTGGACTCCAAAATCACCATTTAACAGGAGGGTATGTGCCTCTGGGTGAGTGTCTGGTAGCAACATCATGTGGGCTAAGTACACTGGAAGGTAGCGAGCATAATTAGTATGGTCGTAGGCGAAGAACCATGGTAGCATCTCCTTGATGCCTTCAAGATGCATGGCCCAGTTCCCTTCCCTGGTTGCTTTTACGAAATTTATCAGTACCTCCACCATCTCCAGGTAGCTATTCCAAAACACGTTTAGCGGACCATTGTCTTCTTTGCAGTATTCCTTGTAAAGATTGAAAATTTCTAGGAAATCCGGCATGCACAGCAGCCTGTTAAATTTCTCTGTGCTAAACTCTTTGCGGATGTCCCCTATGGCACTGACAAAGATCATGCGGTTACCACGGTGACCACTACGTTGCAGCCATGACTTGAAACCCATCCATTGTAGTCGGTGCATTGCTTCAAATACAATCTAAAATAACAAAAGGTTCAAAAAATTTGTTTATTTTATTTACGTAGCATCGATTAAAAAAGTGAAGTTATGATCCTGTAGGAATCATCAAGATATTATCCATTCAGCTCTATAAAGACCTAATCAAGCTATGTGTACCTTATGTGTAGGTACAGCTCGGTTGTAGTGACGACCTTCAATAACCCCAGCCACAGATCCTGAGCCCACGATACCACTTTCAACCAAAACATCTGCAAGGCCGGCATCTCCGAATCGCTTGCCAATAGCAGCAAGGAAGGCACAGATGGTGTGAAAGGAGCCAATCCGGACAACCAATCGCTGAAACTGGTCCTTGTTCTGCCATAGTACTTCAAGTGCTTTTGCGTAGATCGCTTGATCGAAAACAACAATTACATCATGTTGCCCTAGCTGGTTAGCCATTTGTAAAGATCTTTGCAACACTGTGTACACTGTGGGAAGTTCTGTGGGACTGGCTTCAATAACTTGGCAATAGCCAACTGAACATTCACGTGGGACACTGTCCTCCTGTATGAAGCCCGACCACGCTGGTATAACCTGCCTTTGATAATCTTCCAATGAAAAAAGCGTGTCTTTGATCGGCATTCTGCAGAGTATCCAGCCAAAGTCGATGACCCGTGCATAAGCTGCAAATCGACAAGACCTATTTGTGGTTAGACAGCAAGACTGCAATCTACTGGATCGAGGGATCGAAGGAGTGGAAGCAGTTTGTTCAGAACCGTGTAAACGAAATCTTGTCATTAACATGCAGAAGAACTGATGTGGAACCATTGTCCAGGATGTGATAACCCTGCAGATATTGGATCCCGGGGAGAGTCAGCCTCCAAGCTGAAGGGTAATCGGTTGTGATGGAAGGGACCATCGTGGCTATCAAAACCAGTATCCAGTTGGCCCAAGTCTAAAGTTTGCCATCAACCTCCCACTGAAGAGTGTCTCATGGAACAGAAAAAGGGAGCAGCTAAAGAGATACTCAGCGAAACAGTACTTATAACTGCATGCAAGCCTGATCTTGAATCTTGTATTCCAATCACCAACTTCAGCTGTTGTGACAAGTTGTTCCGTGTTACTGCACAAGTGCAACGCTTTGTGCGAAACTTGAAGATCAAGGCCAAGTTATTGAAAGAAGGAACTGTTCGTCATGGAGAAGTCACTGAAGAAGAAATTGCACACGCTGAATTGCAGTGGTTGCGAAGTGTTCAGAAGAATCTGAAGTCTCAAGCGAATTACAGTCATTTAGAATACGAGTTTGGTCTTTATGAAGATGAGAATGGAATTGTGAGGTGCAAGGGACGAATTGCAAATGCCATCTACCTTATGAGACAAGATTTCCAGCCTTGCTACCACGAGACCATCATATCTCGACGCTTCTAGTGAGACAAGCTCATGAAAGAGTACACCATAGCAAGGTGGCAGCCACCCTAGCCCAGTTGAGAATGAGGTTTTGGATTGTCAGAGGAAGGCAATTTGTGAAAAAGATTACATCTAGATGCACGGTGTGTCGCAGATATGAAGGGCGTGGCTTCAAGGTACCTCCTCCACCTGATCTGCCTGAATTCAGATTGAGTCAGAAACCTGCATTTACCTATGTTGGAGTGGATTATGCCGGGCCATTATACATAAGGGAACCAAACTGTTCGACAACAAAGAAGGTTTACATCCTATTGTTTACCTCCTGTTCAACTAGAGCTGTTCACCAAGAACTTGCTACAGATTTGTCAGCTGATGTGTTTATTCGTTGTCTGCGGAGATTCACAGCAAGAAGGGGCTTGCCAGAAATCATTGTCTCGGACAATGCGAAAACATTTAAGTCTGCAGCAAAGGCCTTACAAAAGGTGTTTTCATACCCAAGTGTTAAGAGATTCCTTGCAAATAGAAGGATTTCGTGGAAATTTAACATGGACAGAGCACCTTGGTGGGGTGGCTTTTTCGAAAGGATGATACAGAATGTGAAACGAAGTTTGCGGAAGATACTGAGGAATGCTAAGCTTGACTATGACGAGCTACATACCATCCTAGTTGAAGTTGAGGGAACCCTGAACTCTAGACCACTAACATTTGTGTCTTCAGATGATGTTGAAG
>NC_090883.1:51358726-51368301 GCF_036669925.1 Montipora capricornis | reverse complement strand
CAAGAACATCTAACTAAAATTATTAATCCTTTCGACATTTACAGCAGACACGTTTGAAAGTACAAACGTCATCAGCATACGAATGCAACACGGTAATCTAGTGAAGTATAATGTTTTTTTAACTTATTCCTTAAAACATTACATTAGATTACATATTTTAGGATCAGAGGGTAAGGCATTTCCATAAATTTGATATTCTTACAAAAAAAGAGTCTCTAAAAAAGGATGTCTTAGCATAACAACATGAGTTAACGGAAATCCAGAGGCACCGCGTCGCGAGCTCAGCCCTGTAACAAAAGGAAACGTAATTATCAATGAAATGTATTATATACCCTAGTTTGCATTTAAAAAAGAACAATTAACGCCTAGATATTCAAGCCACTAATTAATATGAGGCAATAAGTTAAGGTCTAGTAAGTCTGTTCCTTTGCAAGATTATTCATATTCTTGCATATAAATGCGTGAAAGCAGGTCTTTGTGACTTTCTCAAACGCCATCATCAGCATTATGATGATTGAGGGGCCCACACCTGAGAACAATGACAAAGGTGAGAACGTTACCAAGGAGATGTACAGCAGGGTTAAGTGCAATCTTTATTGCTTATTCCGGCACAGTTCTTCTCTTAATAAAACCAAGCATACGGTTTGCTTTAGCAGTCACGTATCTAACATGGTTATACCATGTCGGGGTCCTTGGTAACCAATGACAACCCATCGATCTTTCCACGGATGACTACTTTAATATGAGCGCACTGGGCTGATACGCTTTCTTGAAACCCTAAGGTCTCACATTTAGACGGCTGAAAATTCATCTCATTAGCCAATTAGGACCAGAATAGAGGTTATCTAAATCACCTTGAATACTATCAAAGTCCTCCGATTGATTTTAATACATTATAGCACTTTGAATCATCAGCAAACCTGGGTAGATCCGGTTGTAACATTTAGCATATCATTGACATATGTGAGAAATAGATCGGTCCAAACAAGGACCCCTGAGGAACTCCGGATTTGACATCTTTAATTTCCAAGCCGACCATAGTCCATTGATGACTACACGCTGAAGACGGCCATGAAGATAACTTTTAACCACTTTAGCAAGGGTCGCTATACCGTCAGCACGTCTGGTTTCGTCAGCACTTTCGTGTGGCATACAGAGTCAAAAGCTTTTTCAAAGTCTAAGTAGATAAGATCAGATTCAAGGCCTTTATCTAAAGCTTGACCAATTTCATGGATTTGAAATTGAGACGTACAAGACTTGCGTGATTGAAAGCCATGTTGAAGCGAGTAAATAGAGTCCTTGATGAACGGAACCAGACGGGAAGCAACGCAGTGTTCCTGGATCTTAGATACCACTGGTACCACGTATGCAAATTTGTTAAGCTCGAACATTACACAACATGATGAATACACAAAGGCCGGAAAATCTCATAAAAACCTTTTCCAGCAAAAAATTTTATTGAAACAAACAACATATTTGCTGTTAGCATAAAGCGGTAAAAACGAACAAAAAAAAGATAAAATTCGACCTTTCGGTGTAGTCATGATTCCATTATCAAGGAAGAAAAAATATATATCAGATAATGTAAATTACAGCATTTAATTAAAGCGATTTTTGGCGTGAATTAGTAAAGGTGGTGTAATTGTGTCGATTTATATAGAACTTGTGCTCTTCAAGGATAACTTGCTGCTCCACATCTACATTTTGTTTTCTGCAAGTAAAACTTGTTGCTGTATACATCTAACTTTTAGCCAATTGTGTACAACAAGTTGTACGTTTGGAAAACAAGTTGTGTATGTTTTTTAACTAAAGTAGCAGAAACGTTAACACAAGTACACTATTAGGAAAACATGTTTATGTCCGACATTTACATAATCGTGTAAATTTAAAGGATATAAACAACATGACATGACTACTCCGAAACGTCGGATTATATGCTTTTATGCTTTATGTTTAAAGAAATCTCTTTTTGTACGAATATTTGCTATTAGAGGTTAAAAAAAAACCTTCCTATTTCATTGCGTGCGTGAAAACAAGAAACCCACTCGTGTCAAAATAAATTTCTCACCGGAGCTAGGATCAAACCCTTTTCTGAAGAACCTTTTCTGAAACACCTTTTCCTTGAATAACAGACAAGAAGCTCTCTTCCAAATAATTCTTGATATTCACATTTCCAATTATTACGTTTTACCTGAAGACTGTGCAGAGATGAGCACAAAATAAATGTAAATAGCACTGTAAATAGACCGACAACAGAGATGCGACTTTCGCATGGTAGACACAGATGCATTCAAGGCGTTCGATTCCTTCAATGTTTGTTAAACTCTTACAGAATTTGTCATTTGCTTTCAATGTTTTTACATAACAGCACAGTTAGTAAAATAGAAACAAAGCTCACTTTGATATCCGACGGCGAAAGAAGCAATTGTTCTCGAAGACCATTACCTGTCCCTTTTAAGAATCTATCTCTTTATTTTTCACCGCTTGTCTTGTTTATCCAATTGACGTTCCATTCTTGAGCTCCATAAGGGTATAGTTTGTCACAAACCATATGCAATTAAATAAATTTCTCACAGTTCAGGATCAAACCCTTTTCTCAAGAATTTTTTCCGGGAATAATGAAGCAAAAAATAGACAACAAGCTTTCTTTCTTCATGCCTGCATGCACTCTTTTTAATGAACAAAACAAAGGACCAAACCTCCTGAGTATTATCACATGATCTGTATTGGGAAAACAAAATGTACAAGTGAAAAAGGTCTATCCTGAAGTAAGTCGCATGGGGCCGCGCGACCCAATGTCTTATATCATCACATAACCACGTTATGCATGGTGTTATTGTGGAGTTTTCGGATAATGTTCTAAAAACTGGTGTTAGCTATGATAATCAAAAAGAACTTTACAAGAACAATGAATAATTGAAAGAAACATCCAAAGAATAATGAATAACCGAGGTCCAATTATTCAGCTTCCACCCCCGAGCCAGATGTAAATGAGATGTTGACTTCAAGCAACAAACAACAATTTGAACGCACTTTAATGGCGGAGCTCCGCGCGCGCCGAAGGCGCGCGCGCACGTGGAGCACCATAGCTAAGAAAATACTGGTAACCCATCGATGCGATAAAATTTGGTTTTTATAGCCATGACGTCATCAACCGTCCGTACGTACGCACAACGTACGTACGTACGTCCGTACGTCCGTCCCCTTCATGTAAGTCAATGTGACCAGTAACACCCTAACCATATCAGGGGCGAATTAAAGTTGAGAGCTCATCCAGGAGGCAATACTACATTTGACACTAACTAAATCAGTGTCCGCTTCCGGCAATTCTACTTTTCAATAATAGTTCCATGAGCCAAGTCCTGAAATGTGGCTAAAAATCAATTTTCGTAGCACCCCCCGTAAGACATAGTGAATTTAGTATCAAATTAAAGCTTGATTTACATATTTTGATAATCCACCTGTTACTTTTTATGTAACTGTGGCTTAAGTGAGAAAATCAACTGTTTCTGAGGGGGGTTGGGTAAGGACAATTGCGCTTCCCAAATGTACAAGAATTGCAAAAGATAACTTTCTGTGTAAATACCAAACGGTTTTATACCAAACTGGGCAAAAATACTAACCTCACCATATTTTATGAAACAAACTCATCGGAATATGTATTCTTCAGTTGCCATGACAACCGTCAACGTTTTAAATAGCGCATTGGGCTACACTTCTCACTTTTACCGTTTACTTTGTACTAGTGAGTAAACAAGGAATAGGAAGCACAGAAATGTTTGGTCTTACTGGCCTGACATTTTTCGGGAATACTGCATAACTGAAGCCCTTGCAGGTAAATACAAATTTAGCTGGGGGTGGGTGGGGGAAGAGCTTTGTGACCTCTAAACATTAATATCTTTCAGAAACTAGTGGTAATCATTGATTACGGATCAGCGTTCGTCACTTACGGAAAAATTACGGAACTTCCTCGAGTCAAAAGAAGTCCAGCTTCCCGGCCGAGGTGCCCCTAAAAAAATTAATAGGGGCGGCTAATCTGCAATCGCCCGTGATAGCTCGAAAATTTCTGCCTTAGTGCCACAGGAACACCAGATTAGGATGCGTTCTAACGAACGCGATGAAATGAGTTTGTAATGAAATTTGCCGATTTTATTATGATAACAAAAAGGTTATGTATCACAGTAGCTGTTTATACAGTTTCCATGGCAACGGTTGCCTACGGAACTTCTAATACTCGTATATTACACTGTTTTTGTTTTGTTGATGACCATCGAAGCATTTGCGATTTCAAAAGATCCTTACATCCTCATGACTTGGCCTTCCATTTCACAACCGGCTTTTTTCTGACCAAAAACTACTTTTAAGTCATACGATCAAATTACATTTTTGTAATCATTCAACTCATAGATTTAAATACGTCAACTAGACAGCCGATACTAATTAGCGTCACCAAATCTGAATTTAACTGTCATTTTTATCTTCGGTATCGTCATCATTATCATCAACATCAGTATTGTCATCACTATCATCATCTTCTTCACTATCTTCCTTGCTAACACAATTGACACCGTTATCTTGGCATGTACATGCCTCAGTACAGGGAAGACCATTGCCAACACAAGAGCAGCGTCGTGTTTGACACAATCCTTTGCAGCCGCAGCATACAAGCTCCATCACAGCATCGGGGGCTGGTGCCTGGTGAGTCCAGTAGATTTCCAGTTGGCCTTCTTTCATCTGCCAACCATGGCCATCGGGCGCCTGGTCCGTTTGTGTCTCTAGGGCATGCTTCCAGAGGAAGGCCTGATAGTTAGCACGCTTGAGGTGGTATGTCAGAGCTCCTTTTGTTGGTGGAAGCTGGTGTGACTGCAGGTTTTTGCTCTTGCAAAACAACTTGTACCTGAGTTCGTTTACATCATTGCATCTAGGGTCATTGTACAAGGCACAAACAAATCGTTCCATCTTCTTTAAATCTTCTTCATTAGGAGGGAGCCTCTCACCAAGACTACTGACAATTTGCCTCAGAGCTGGATTCAACTGCACAATATCAAGTGCTTTCTTCTTTCCTTTGGTAGCAAAGGCACTGACACTATCACAACCGGTTATGCCATGTAGGCTTGGAAGTACTTCACATATCTCTCGGCCAAGCTTTTTACATACTTGTCGGATACTCACAATGCGAGATCTGCTTTTAGTGCCGCTGATCAGTGTTATGTCAGCAGCAATGACAGCTTGGTAATAGCAAGCTAGAACTTCTACATCTGTATCAGATGACCTTATAGCAATGTGCTGATGTCCATTTTGAGAAGCGTGCTTTGCGTGGAGGAGCATCCTGGTATCAGCTACCTCTTGATTGCTGCAAAGTTCCAAGACTGTGCATGCAGTAATTGTACCATCAGAGGCGGAGAGTTTGGTGCAATTGTCTCCATGAGTGATAAAGAGAGTGCGTTCTTTGATTTTCTCGGCGTAAACCGCATTTTGTGACCACTCACGTGCAAGGAAGTTTAAGAGACCGGTTTTGTTGCTTCCCTTTGCCATGAACTTTCTCCACTGACGAGGGCAGAACTGTTGACCATTGGAAATGTTGATGTCTATCTCACCATCTCTGCCTCGCTTGCTCCTCTCGGTGTTTTTAATTGAGTTAGCTGGATATTGATCTCCAACAAAGTCGATTCTTGCTGCCTCTCCCGCCTCTATCAGAATTCTGGTCATCACCATGTCTGTCAGCTCAGAAAATCTATCAGGTATCCTTACTAGCGTCTGCAGCATCGCCATGGCGTCTATGATGACAGCTGTTGTCACATCAGGCAAAGTCGGCAGGCATTCTACTCCATTTTCGAGTAGCTTTGAAAGAATTGCTTTGTTTGTCTTGGCTAATGAACCATCGGATGAAGCCAACGACCATGGAAGGGGACCAAGCTCGTGACTCAGCAAATCTTTGAGGTCCATCTGGCGACTCTGTCCAATGACTAGAAGGCGGGCAAATAAGTTGCTGTCTGCTCTGATTATGAAGTTCCTGTCTCCTGCTGTTACAGAGGTCTTCTTCTGTGCATCACGGAAACTTCCTAGCTTTAGTTTGGGGAGTGTTTGAAAGAATCCTGTTGAATTTGTCACCAGTCTTTCTTCTACGAAGGCCGTCAAAGCTGTTGCGCCCTTCTCTTTTGCCAGGAGCAGGTCGGCTTTCATACTTTCACTGGCAACATACCCAGAACTAAAACTAAGAAGTTCCTCAGATGGTTCAAACGGGTTGCGCCAGTTTACTTCGAAAACTTTCTTTAGGTCGTCCTCATCTCTTTTCATGCGAGCTGGGCTTGCCTCTTTGTGCTGTCTGCGTTGGCATTCTTGAACATTTGTTGTCATCTTCCGACACTTGTCTACGAAAGCAGCACGGGAGTGAGCAGTAATCATCCATCGCTGTACAGCACCTTTCCTCAGGCTGAACCCAACAATTCCTCCCTTTGTCTTAGTGCTTCTGTTCAGGGTCTGCTCAATTGTTTGATCTACCGGTATCTGTGAAAATCCATGTAACGTTATTCGTTGGACTCCAAAATCACCATTTAACAGGAGGGTATGTGCCTCTGGGTGAGTGTCTGGTAGCAACATCATGTGGGCTAAGTACACTGGAAGGTAGCGAGCATAATTAGTATGGTCGTAGGCGAAGAACCATGGTAGCATCTCCTTGATGCCTTCAAGATGCATGGCCCAGTTCCCTTCCCTGGTTGCTCTTACGAAATTTATCAGTACCTCCACCATCTCCAGGTAGCTATTCCAAAACACGTTTAGCGGACCATTGTCTTCTTTGCAGTATTCCTTGTAAAGATTGAAAATTTCTAGGAAATCCGGCATGCACAGCAGCCTGTTAAATTTCTCTGTGCTAAACTCTTTGCGGATGTCCTCTATGGCACTGACAAAGATCATGCGGTTACCACGGTGACCACTACGTTGCAGCCATGACTTGAAACCCATCCATTGTAGTCGGTGCATTGCTTCAAATACAATCTAAAATAACAAAAGGTTCAAAAAATTTGTTTATTTTATTTACGTAGCATCGATTAAAAAAGTGAAGTTATGATCCTGTAGGAATCATCAAGATATTATCCATTCAGCTCTATAAAGACCTAATCAAGCTATGTGTACCTTATGTGTACATACAGCTCGGTTGTAGTGACGACCTTCAATAACCCCAGCCACAGATCCTGAGCCCACGATACCACTTTCAACCAAAACATCTGCAAGGCCGGCATCTCCAAATCGCTTGCCAATAGCAGCAAGGAAGGCACAGATGGTGTGAAAGGAGCCAATCCGGACAACCAATCGCTGAAACTGGTCCTTGTTCTGCCATAGTACTTCAAGTACTTTTGCGTAGATCGCTTCATCGAAAACAACAATTACATCATGTTGCCCTAGCTGGTTAGCCATTTGTAAAGATCTTTGCAACACTGTGTACACTGTGGGAAGTTCTGTGGGACTGGCTTCAATAACTTGGCAATAGCCAACTGAACATTCACGTGGGACACTGTCCTCCTGTATGAAGCCCGACCACTCTGGTATAACCTGCCTTTGATAATCTTCCAATGAAAAAAGCGTGTCTTTGATCGGCATTCTGCAGAGTATCCAGCCAAAGTCGATGACCCGTGCATAAGCTGCAAATCGACAAGACCTATTTGTGGTTAGACAGCAAGACTGCAATCTACTGGATCGAGGGATCGAAGGAGTGGAAGCAGTTTGTTCAGAACCGTGTAAACGAAATCTTGTCATTAACATGCAGAAGAACTGATGTGGAACCATTGTCCAGGATGTGATAACCCTGCAGATATTGGATCCCGGGGAGAGTCAGCCTCCAAGCTGAAGGGTAATCGGTTGTGATGGAAGGGACCATCGTGGCTATCAAAACCAGTATCCAGTTGGCCCAAGTCTAAAGTTTGCCATCAACCTCCCACTGAAGAGTGTCTCATGGAACAGAAAAAGGGAGCAGCTAAAGAGATACTCAGCGAAACAGTACTTATAACTGCATGCAAGCCTGATCTTGAATCTTGTATTCCAATCACCAACTTCAGCTGTTGTGACAAGTTGTTCCGTGTTACTGCACAAGTGCAACGCTTTGTGCGAAACTTGAAGATCAAGGCCAAGTTATTGAAAGAAGGAACTGTTCGTCATGGAGAAGTCACTGAAGAAGAAATTGCACACGCTGAATTGCAGTGGTTGCGAAGTGTTCAGAAGAATCTGAAGTCTCAAGCGAATTACAGTCATTTAGAATACGAGTTTGGTCTTTATGAAGATGAGAATGGAATTGTGAGGTGCAAGGGACGAATTGCAAATGCCATCTACCTTATGAGACAAGATTTCCAGCCTTGCTACCACGAGACCATCATATCTCGACGCTTCTAGTGAGACAAGCTCATGAAAGAGTACACCATAGCAAGGTGGCAGCCACCCTAGCCCAGTTGAGAATGAGGTTTTGGATTGTCAGAGGAAGGCAATTTGTGAAAAAGATTACATCTAGATGCACGGTGTGTCGCAGATATGAAGGGCGTGGCTTCAAGGTACCTCCTCCACCTGATCTGCCTGAATTCAGATTGAGTCAGAAACCTGCATTTACCTATGTTGGAGTGGATTATGCCGGGCCATTATACATAAGGGAACCAAACTGTTCGACAACAAAGAAGGTTTACATCCTATTGTTTACCTGCTGTTCAACTAGAGTTGTTCACCAAGAACTTGTTACAGATTTGTCAGCTGATGTGTTTATTTGTTGTCTGCGGAGATTCACAGCAAGAAGGGGCTTGCCAGAAATCATTGTCTCGGACAATGCGAAAACATTTAAGTCTGCAGCAAAGGCCTTACAAAAGGTGTTTTCATACCCAAGTGTTAAGAGATTCCTTGCAAATAGAAGGATTTCGTGGAAATTTAACATGGACAGAGCACCTTGGTGGGGTGGCTTTTTCGAAAGGATGATACAGAATGTGAAACGAAGTTTGCGGAAGATACTGAGGAATGCTAAGCTTGACTATGACGAGCTACATACCATCCTAGTTGAAGTTGAGGGAACCCTGAACTCTAGACCACTAACATTTGTGTCTTCAGATGATGTTGAAGAGCCATTGACACCCTTCCATTTAATCTATGGGAGAGGAATTCTGTCTTTACCTGATGTCACACGAAATAGAGAGGCTTCATTGAGCCAGGCAGTGTCCTCCGATGATATACCAAGAAGAAGAAAGTACCTACAGTTGTTGCTAGAACACTTTTGCAAACGTTGGAGTAGAGAGTATGTTACAGAGTTAAGGAACCTGCACCGTCAGAAGTCCAGGCCAGAAAGAAGTATTTCTATATCTGTTGGAGATGTGTTACCTTGTTTGAAGACAACCTACCCCGTAGTCAATGGAGACTTGGAAGGGTGGAACAGCTGATCCCCAGTTCCGATGACAATTGTCGAGCAGCAGTGGTGAGGGTCATCACCAAGACTGGGAGACCTGGGACAGTGAAGAGACCTATTCAGAAACTGTTTCCCTTGGAAGTACAAGATGGCGTGACTAATGATGAACAGTCTCCTCAGGAACGGAGACAGGCGGGAGCCA
>NC_090883.1:51341226-51348726 GCF_036669925.1 Montipora capricornis | reverse complement strand
TTCCATGGAAAAGAGACGTGTTGTTTACCAGGAGGGAATTTTTGTTACGACTCTGGGGCAGGCACGCGGTCATACTGCCCTAGTCCTGAACACAGCCGCGAGGAGACAGTATGCTGTTTACAGAAAGAAAAGCCATCATGCTGTAAACCACAGCCACCTCCACCGTAAGTAAATAATTTCAAGATTAACAGGAAATTTGGTGTCAAACGAGTTGTTGAGGGTAAAATTACTACCATAAGAAAATTCTTGGGGAGCTATTTCGCTCTGACTGAACTTTGTCCCCATCCGCATTAAAGAGTGTTGACGCATTTTCTCCTGTCATCCACGCTAAAACGCCCAAAAAACGCAGGTGGAAACGGAGACTTTTGAAAATGGTTTCAGAAATGGAGCGTTTTGAAAACGCGTCATTTTGGAAAAGCTCCGGTTTGAAAACGAAAGCTTTTGAAAACAGTGGCGAAAGATTAGCTCGACTGATCGGTTTCTGTCACAAACGGAACATTTATCCAAGATGGCGGATAACGTTGTGATGTTTCATGCATACGGAATCTATGGTCCGACTCGTTGAACTGGATTGTATTTATCTTTTCATTTATGCACAACCCGCATGTAATCACTGACTCTGGTACAACGCAATTATATGGTGCTGTTTCTCAATTTATTCATTTTTTCTAGTGCATGTGGCGCGTTCCTTAGTGGTCATGGTTTGAACAATGCTGAATGGTAAGCATTTTAATTCTTTAAATGAGTCTTTATTTCTGAACTTATTTAAAACCTATTATGTTTCTAATATTCTAACAAATACAACCACACTTTTGAATTTGCGGAACATGTTTCGATGTTTCAAACATCATCTTCAGCCATAGTGAGTGTAACATTAAAATTTTTACAAGATAATTCGTATATACATATAACTATCAATACAATGATTCTTTGTAGATTAAATGTTCGTTACAAGTACGTAAAATTCAAACGAACCAACAATATTATAGAGAACACAACTGACATAACGGTAAACGTTTGAAAGTGTAATGCTAAACTGACATGATCAACTTGTTTGTTGAGTTCGGGTTTCAACCGCTCAATATGGAGGCTCTCCTTGATTTTGAGTTGATAGAAAGAAGTAGCATTATCAATAATTTTGAAGTAAGAAACATCGCAATTATCGTGACAATTTTTAGAAAAACTAAGATGCTTGAAAATATGAGAATTTTTGTCCCGGAAAAGGTGCTCATTTACACGTGTGTAGAAATGCCTCTTGGTTTCACCAACAAAATGTTAATGTTACACTCACTATGGCTGAAGATGATGTTTGAAACATCGAAAAATGTTCCGAAAATTCAAAAGTGTGGTTGTATTTTTTAAAATATTAGTAACACTTGTGCTATCCAGACCATTTGGAAATATTATGTTTCTAAAAAAATGTTGATTTGTTTTGCCATTTACCACAGGGTTTCCTTGTTGTCTTTTATTGTCTCCTGCCTGCTTGCTTTGGTTCATCTCAACCTCAATGTTATTATATTGCAAAAAAGGGTTTTTTTTCATAAAATAAAAACAAGTGTAGTTGAACGCAAAAATAATTTTCTTGCAATGTCTTTTATTTTCCAGTATTCTCATTTGGGTGGCTATCGTTGTTGGTGGCATAGTTTGCGTCATTCTGGCCATCATGGCGTGCGCAAAGTGGCTGTGTTATTATTGCCTGGCCAACCCTTTGTGGGATTGCCTTGAGGTCTTCCTCACGCAACTCAAAAGGTTCTATTGGTTCCTTGTTCGAAAATTCAAGATCATGCTGTTTTATGCCAGTCTTTTAGTAACAACGATTGTCTACACTTTCGTCTGCTGTATTTGTTTTGTTGTCATCCAAGAGTGGCCATGGGTGAGAGCCTACAGGGACGTGTCGCAGAAATTCCATCGAGAAGAAATACCAGACTGTTGCCCCGGAGGAAATGCTTACCAAAACGTACCCTGACGGAAGTCCCTTGGCATGAAAGGTTCGTGATAAAACTCGTACTACTGCATCGTGTAGAAAAGCAATAAGTAAAAGGATTGATTGTAAGATATGAAAATTAATTCAAGTGTATAGTGAAATAATCACTGCTCTTAGTTATCTACAGCTATTACAGACGAGCAGTGGTTTTAACGCATGACAAATCGCAACAATAGTAAAGTGCAATAGCTAACAGGGAAAGCAAGAGAAACGAAAATGACAATGACAAAACTAGAACTAATTGTGCAGATTGTGTACAATCACGAAAATTGCGTTTAGAAGAGGATACGTAGCCGATTACTTAACACTATTTAGAATAAAAAAGAGAAATTATCAGTAATTATATTACGTAACTTTGAATACCGTCTGCATCAACCCTGCTTAGACATCGGTGACCCTGCTTCACTGAGTTGGTGTACAAACCTAACGTGGAAGAAAGACGTTTTGAGTTATGGTCAACTGATTTTTTTTATTTACTACGTAGGGTTGGGTTAAGGATTCAAGCATACTGCAAGCATAAACAAAATGCGCAAAATCAGTTCTGTCTTGGTTATTACAAACAACACAAGAGAAACTAATTAATAACGTGTTAATTCGCCGGCCAGCACATATTGGTTGTCGTTATGCTTGCTTCGTAACTGTAAATCAGCCGATACAACCTGCAAAATTCAGCTTTCCCATTTGATACGACCAGATAACCAAAATTCAAGAAAGCAAAGCCATATGCACGTACATCTGCCATTCTTAAAAAAAAAAAAAGAGTGTCTGGCCTATATAAATTCACTGATCATTTTACAGAAACTTGCTACTGTAAGCTATTGATCTTGCGCGCATCTGATCTCATAATTTCTCTTGCTTTATCAACAGAACCAGAGAGCTTATCTAGTTGATGTAATTGCCTATCTTGTTCCCTCTGAATTCCAAGAGCCAGACTTTTCATGTCTTGTAGAACTTGCCCCATTTTGGCTGCCTCGGCATGTGACATTTTCTTATTTGCTTCAAAATGTCCTCTGCTGTTTGCTACTTCATCGTCATCCTCTGCAACACGAGAGTGACAAATTGTATGTTATGTTACGTTAAAGGGGATATGTCACGCAAAATAATGTAATTTCATAACACCCAAAATACCCGAGAAAAATTAAAGTAGAATGAAACATTGCAATAACCACTTAAAACTGTTGAACAACATAAAACGAAAGAGAAGCATGCATGGGCACAAATGGACAAGATTGAAACGGACTGTTCTTCAAGTTTATGGCAAATCGCCCGGATAAAGGTCGTTTTAGCTCAGAATCGTCCCGTTTGTGTTGGAACGATAATTTTATCAGTAAAGGAATTCCACATTATAATTTTCGAGATTCAAACTCGAGATAAACTAATCTGATGGGCCTCTTGGCTCCCTAAAATAACTTGACATAGCCCCTTTAAGCCTCACTCCCACTTTATATCTGTTAGATGTCGCGGGAAGAAAAAGCTTCCTATATTTTGCTTAACTATTTGCCTCCTCTACAAATACGCTTTTGCTATTGACGATGGATTTAATGCTATAGTAATGTAATTTAGTAAACACCTTTTTCAAACTAGACAATCAGACGTTCTAGATTGGTTTAATGCTATAGTAGTGTAATTTAGGAAACATCTTTTTCAAACTAGAGAATCAGACGTTCTAGATTGGTTTAATGCTATAGTAATGTAATTTAGTAAACATCTTTTTCAAACTAGAGAATCAGACGTTCTAGATTGGTTTAATGCTAATAGTAATGTAATTTAGTAAACATCTTTTTCAAACTAGAGAATCAGACGTTCTAGATTGGTTTAATGCTATAGTAATGTAATTTAGTAAACATCTTTTTCAAACTAGAGAATCAGACGTTCTAGATTGGTTTAATGCTATAGTAATGTAATTTAGTAAACATCTTTTTCAAACTAGAGAATCAGACGTTCTAGATTGGTTTAATGCTATAGTATTTGTAATTTAGTAAACATCTTTTTCAAACTAGAGAATCAAACGTTCTAGATTGGTTTAATGCTATAGTAATGTTATTTAGTAAACATCTTTTTCAAACTAGAGAATCAGACGTTCTAGATTGGTTTAATGCTATAGTAATGTTATTTAGTAAACATCTTTTTCAAACTAGAGAATCAGACGTTCTAGATTGGTTTAATGCTATAGTAATGTAATTTAGTAAACATCTTTTTCAAACTAGAGAATCAGACGTTCTAGATTGGTTTAATGCTATAGTAATGTTATTTAGTAAACATCTTTTTCAAACTAGAGAATCAGACGTTCTAGATTGGTTTAATGCTATAGTAATGTAATTTAGTAAACATCTTTTTCAAACTAGAGAATCAGACGTTCTAGATTGGTTTAATGCTATAGTAATGTAATTTAGTAAACATCTTTTTCAAACTAGAGAATCAAACGTTCTAGATTGGTTTAATGCTATAGTAATGTACTTTAGTAAACATCTTTTTCAAACTAGAGAATCAGACGTTCTAGATTGGTTTAATGCTATAGTAATGTAATTTAGTAAACATCTTTTTCAAACTAGAGAATCAGACGTTCTAGATTGGTTTAATGCTATAGTAATGTTATTTAGTAAACATCTTTTTCAAACTAGAGAATCAGACGTTCTAGATTGGTTTAATGCTATAGTAATGTTATTTAGTAAACATCTTTTTCAAACTAGAGAATCAGACGTTCTAGATTGGTTTAATGCTATAGTAATGTAATTTAGTAAACATCTTTTTCAAACTAGAGAATCAGACGTTCTAGATTGGTTTAATGCTATAGTAATGTAATTTAGTAAACATCTTTTTCAAACTAGAGAATCAGACGTTCTAGATTGGTTTAATGCTATAGTAATATTATTTAGTAAACATCTTTTTGAAACTAGAGAATCAGACGTTCTAGATTGGTTTAATGCTATAGTAATGTAATTTAGTAAACATCTTTTTCAAACTAGAGAATCAGACGTTCTAGATTGGTTTAATGCTATAGTAATGTAATTTAGTAAACATCTTTTTCAAACTAGAGAATCAGACGTTCTAGATTGGTTTAATGCTATAGTAATGTTATTTAGTAAACATCTTTTTCAAACTAGAGAATCAGACGTTCTAGATTGGTTTAATGCTATAGTAATGTAATTTAGTAAACATGTTTTTTAAACTAGAGAATCAGACGTTCTAGAGTTGAGTGAGGTTGGAAATGATGTTGTTGTGATTATGTGAGTGAAGCAGCATCTCTTGTAAGGTACCGCTCAAAAGTAAGTTACCAGTCGCGTCGCGTTTCCTACAGGACGCAATTCGCGTCGCGCGAGAGTCACTGAAGCAGAAATATTTGGTATTAATTGAGGATGGTAACGTACTTTGCGCGGTACTTTATAGTGTGATAGGCTTTTTACCCAAACCAAAAACAATAATAGAGGCTGCTACAACAGAGGTTGTTTACATACACTAAGCCATCATACGCATGAGTGATATGCTCAAACTAAGTGATATATTCAGTGGGAGGCGCGGTGGCCTAATGGTTAGTGCGCTCGACTCCGGATCGAGTGGTCTGGGTTTCGGGTCTGGGCACATTTTGTTGTGTTCTTTTTAGCGCCCTGTCTCAAGAAAAGTACGCTTGATCGCAGGTTAACACAATGTGTGCCTGTTTTTTTCAAAATGGCTGCAAGCTGTTTTGTTGAGGTGACAGACGAGGAAATTAAATTAGTTGTTTTAAAGAAAATGCATGTTTTTCAAATAATCACCTATGTAATTATACTTAATTAACAATTATTCACCTCAATTTGTCTCGGTTTTTAATCACCTCGCCTTTGGCGAATAATAAATTGTGAAATAGTTTATAATACCGCACAAATGAATAGTATTTTCCATGCATTTTGATCAGCCAGTTTGGAGGTGAATATCAAGTTCACATCTGAGCAAACGGAGATAACGAAAATCATGATTATGGCTTAATTCCCGTTTTGCTTCAGAGCAAATTTATCAATAACTTGGCTGATTATTCAGTTAGTGTGTCATATACTAAAACAACAATATTATTCACCTAAGTGTCGGTGAAATTGGTGGATATTTACCTCCACTTCGGTGAATAATAAATATAGGAAAATTCACCACCGGACGAGGAAGCAGTGAGTATGATATCAGGTTTTCAAGTGAAATTAATGTGGTATTCATGAGTCAGGAGCACAAATTTTCCTTCATTTGCATAGCTTTTTCAAAGACGAGGCCAGTTAATTTACCTTCTGGCCAATGTTGCAGTATTAAATGCGCCGCTAAAAAAAGCCATTTCAAAGAGCTGCCTCGACTGTCAGAAGCTAGGATAATCTTCTTCTTCCGCACTTCCGCCAGGTTTTTGTATTGCAAACGAAAAATATTGCTAAATGAAAACACTTTTGTTTCTAGTTTTTGCCTCCATTGTTAAATAGGTCACGCATTGATCCGATGCAACATCAGTCAGCCTCGTTTTGATGTCGGAATTCCAAACTGACTACCTCGTCTTGATAGCCTATCAGATGGCGAGAATCCTCCTAGGTATGCTATTCTAATTATTATTACTATCATTAACAATTAGTTAATGCATTTTTCAGTCTGGGTATGTTGGTTGTGGCCAATGCCTCCATCGTTGCTAAAGATTTTTGTAGGATTATATTATGTAAGTCGATCGATCAGGTTGTAAAGCAAGTACAGTGCATGAAATCTTGTTGTGTTTATGCCATTCAGTATCTTATTAGCTTCAAAATAATGTTTGTTAAAAATCAATGAATGATTCATTTAATTAATTTTTGAAAAGGAAAAAAAACTGGCCCAACACATTGGTCAAAGGCAAATGTCCTCAACATCAAGTTGAGGCTTTAAGAGGTTCAAAAGCCCACCTTAGAGAAACAGTTCAAAAAACTGTTTAGGCTCTCAATTCCCATCAAGTGTGAACACTGATAAATTTTTACTGAGAATATCAGGAATTATTTGAAACAAACAAACAAAAAACCAATGCAATCAAAATTAGGTTTGACCAAAGAATATTGGCACCAGCTGTTAAAGGAAGTTGCATGTACAATCACAAGTGACCATGTAAAACACCTGCCATGAACTTCAAACAACATCTGGGGTCTAACGTTTGCTTGCCTGGTGCTTTAATAGGTAGTACTTTACATAACAAAGTTACTGGTAAACAAAATAATGAAGATCTCCTCATACCTGGAGTATGCTCATCAAAATCCAGTTCATCATTCTCATGGCCAGTATCAAAGGGTGGGTCTTCATAATCTATTTTACCGGGCAATAATACCTCTAGTTTCTGAAGAATATGCACTAAACGAGCTGCTATAAGATGTACAGTATGCACAGCCTGACCAATACGTGACTGTGCTATAGTTGCCTCCCATGGCGTGTGAACACTGACTTCTGTCACTTCCCTCACAAGAAAGGAAATATCAAGACTGTTTTGTGCATTCAAAACATCCAGGGTATCACTTGATACCACAAGAGTTCCTGGAAGATGTTGTGCTCTT
>NC_090883.1:51333726-51336226 GCF_036669925.1 Montipora capricornis | reverse complement strand
CATGGTTATTAGAGCAAAGTGAGACAATCACTGTCGACAGCCTTATGCGAAGTCGTCAGTGATGTCAATGACGTCCTTATTGCCAGCAACCTGGAAAGATCTGCCACAAGTAGAACACAATGAAGCTGTCCCTCAGTGATCATGATCTGATCTATGCTATATATATACGGAAGCAGAAGGCCACTAGACCTCAACCTAAGCTCATTGATTATCGTAGTATGAAGTGTTCCGACAATGATCAGTTTCCTAGCTGATCTTGGTAAAATCACCTGGCATACTGCGTATATCTTCCATGACATTGATATTTGTGAACACTGGTACATGTACCAGCTTTTCATTGATGTAGTGGACCAGCAGATGCCATACAAAAAGAAAACGGTATGTCCGGGGAGACCAGCTACCCTTGATAACCCCTGAGATCTCCTCTGCAATCCACCACACTTCAAGCTCCTTTTAGACCGTGTCAAACTACCTTTGGAGTATTAATTATGAGAGAGATGGAGTTGTCAGTCAAAACTGTTCAATGAAGTAAGTCAGAAACTTGGAATGTTGTAGGAGACAAATTCATAAATCACCTCATCAATTCTCAGGTCTGTACACTACAGCATTTCTGAGTTATTTGTCAAAGCATTTCACGCAACTTTCTAGAGTTTATAATCCTGGAAACTCAAGTTCATCGCTTTGTTCTCGCCCTTTGGCGCGGTACTGGGTTCCAATAGGCGTATTGCGTGACAAGTTCAAACATGTTTTATATACGGTGTGAAATGTTTTATATTTTAATGTAGCAAGTTTAATGTATTTAATGATAAGTTTTACATTATAGCAAGAAGTATTTATGATAGAAATGGCATTCCATAGCCTGTTTTAAACGTCGCATTTTACATGTTCTGAATCTAATGCAAATGAGCGAAAACAATAGATTTTTCTATTAATACACAAGGTACTATCATCATCATCATTAATATTATTATTTTATTTATTTTATTTATTATTTATTATTATTATTATTATTATCATTATTACTATTACCGTAAACTTCCATGTATAAGCCGTATCCGTAGATAAGCCGCACCCCGAATTTAGAAGCGCAGATTTTGGAAAAAAATGTAATACAATAAAGTTTGAAGTTCCAGTAACGTTCTATTGCTATAAACCAACAAGGACAAACAATCAAGGTTTTGCCATAAAGTTCAAATTCCTTCGATATTGAAACAAAACGAATGAGTGCTTAGTAGCCAAGCTTTAAATGTGGGGAGGAGTCTGGGTCAGGGCCTGGGTATCATGTCTATAAAGATTTACCCGCAACAGGCGAAAAAATTCATGCAGAACAGGAGCTTGATAATGCAGTCGACAAATTTGCTGGGAAGGTGGTCAAGGACAACGAAACAGTCGGCCATTTACGGCGAATTTTGTGGTATTTTATCGAATATTTTATGGAATTTTGTGGTATTTTATCGCACGTGACGGAAAGATATGTGTGGAAGTGACTGGCCAAAACGTCACTGCAAACAGCTGTGTGGAGGAATGGAGATTCCTTGTAAGTTGGTGTTTACATGTACTTGTTCGAGTAAAGCGAAAATTAATCGCTTGAAAGAACTCTTGGAGAGCAAGATTCGCCGATAAACACTCGAAGACACAAACGGCTCCTTTAGGAGCCACCACTCATTAAAAAGTCAATGAACCACAACAACATGCTCTCAGTTTCTTTTATTTTTCTTTACTGAGATCTTAAGAAGTTGTATGAATATTAATTAGGTTTTTTAAAACTCCAAACACAGATGTATCCATGGATAAGCCGCACCCATGATTTATGGCTTCAATTTTGTGAAAAAAAGTGCGGCTTATACATGGTTGGTTTTTGTTATTATTATAAAATAACAGTATAGCTAGCTAATTATTAAGAACAAAATAATTACACAAGTTTGTTTGTCTTGTACATGTCTTGCCATTTGGAACACAAGCTTTACGGTTAAAGGCCCACCTTCAACCGACAGGCATTGTGTACCGTAAAACAATTTTCATAATATGAAAATCCAGCCAAAGCTGAAATTTATCTGATCAGATCGCTACGATAAGAAATGTGAGTTTCCATAACAAAAACAAATAGTTGAAAAGCCTGACGGTTGAAGGGGTGTCTTTAAGGTGCTATCAGTACAATTTTGTGTGATCAATATTAAAAAGTATTTGCATTTGAGAAGATTTGCCTGCATTAGCCTCCATTGCAAGCTAGTTCCAGTCCAATGCTGAGAATACAAAATATGGTCTCTTGTGATGTGTATGTTCTGAAAACAATAATTATTGATATCTGCATGAAATTCAGGAAACTTCTCGAATTAGAAAAGAAAGGATGTAAAAATTAATTTTCAAAAGTTCTGTTTGAAACCGAGAAAAGGTAAACACAGAAAGACATGAAGGTACCGGTATTAAAAGTAGTTAATATTTCAGGAATGCTGACTGCATGGTCAGTTTTCTTTACCTTGCATTGCCTGTTTGCACAAGC
>NC_090883.1:51313726-51331226 GCF_036669925.1 Montipora capricornis | reverse complement strand
TACATGTAGTTTGGTTCTTGTTACCTTAACACATGATTTGTTATGGGCTGGGTTACAGATATGAAATATTTTGCCAGGACAGAAGGGGCATTCATGGTAAAATAAAATTGGATCAAATTTCATGTTAACACAGGAATAGTTTAATTGAGCATTAAATAAATAGACCCACTCATGTTGATTTCCTTCGTTTGCGGGAAAGTCCATGGCAAAATATTGCAGTGAGTTACAATACAATATACAATACAATACATTGACCGCTCCTCTTAGGGGCTCTTCAGGGCCAATGAAACACAATGAAACAACAGAACAGAACAGAACAACAATTGTTAAGAATCCCACCTGGCCGGAAGCAAACCAGTTGGCTATTTACAGGTGCAGCTGGGAAGTTGAACCAGGGACTACCAGGATCAAATTCAACGAGTGGTCAGAGCGGGTCTTGAACCCGGGATCTCCGGATATCAAGGCAAGCACTCTAACCACTGGGCTACGCTGCCTCCCTTGTTTTTCTTTGATGGATGTTCTTCGACTGAAATCTCTATTTTTCATGTTTATAGGCTCATTTTGAGTTACAAAAAGCAAGTCGTCAATATGAAAAAGCCAACAGCAGGCATGTCTATGCGCGGCAGCGAGTTCATGATGCCGAGTACAAGGTGTTTTCCAGTGGAGAAAAAAGAGATTTTGATGCGGCTATGCAAGAAATGCTTAACCAGGCAACAATTGAGGTAGAAAATGTTGGCTATGGGAAATGCCTTAAATTATTCAGTAATTTGCTGTGGATCTTCGGTTGACTTTTGTTGCCTTTTTGAAACATACAGTGTACTGTCTCTGTTGACAGTTTCGTTATTACGTCAGCAAAATCCAGAGGAAAAAAAAATAACCTTGTATTTTTGCGGCCTCACAGGTCAACGAAGCTGAAAATCAGAAGAAGGACAGTTGGTTAACTCACCAGAAAATGTACAAGGCTTACCAAGATGTTGAGAAACAAGCCAAGGAAATGCAAAGCAAATTAAAAAGATCGATTGAAAAATCAAGGTATTTAGTCCAAAATATTGGGGATGGGGGGGAGGGGATATGTGCTATTGAGTCTCTGAATGATGATTGATTAAGAACAAGACGCTACGGGTAGCCTACACTTTGTTCGAAGGCTTTTTAGTCGATTTCCCTTAAGGTTCACAGTATTTTTTTGCTTTAATATGTCTTGGTCAGTACGTGCAATCGTCAAGTCGCCTGAAGGTTGACGGTCAGGTCGCCCGAAATGATGTCGCCCGAAACCAGAGTACTTATCATCCTGTCGCCGGAGAACCCGAGTGACTTCGCCCGAAACTTTTTTGATGGCTTAATGTCTATACTAGCTTCTATTCTCATTGAAATTGTTGCCAAAAAATTAAGTGCGCGTTCGTTTATTGCCTTACAATAAAAATCAACAGTCACTTCAATTTTACGCAAACAGGTTGCGCCAGCCTGAAGATCCTGTGGAATATTTCCTCTTGGACGAGAATCACTTACTAAGCACCTGCTTACGAGCCTGTGTCGAAGCAATGGACCGACGACATCTCGTTTTCGTAGTGCCAGCCCAGCTCGAACTTTTGGAAAAAGCAGAGACCTGGCATATATAGATGGAAAATCAAAACTCGTCTGTCATCCATACATGTAATAAGTTGCGATCAAAATGCTTTTAGGCCCACAAAAAGTCGCCAAAAGTCATTGCGCACCATGACTGAATTTCGTGTAACTCGAAATTATTGATATCAGATCATGCAAAAACAACAACAAAAAAACGACCGCAATGACTTTTGGGCGATCGATTGTGGGCCACTTACATCCACTTATCAGCGCACTTTTTAATTACTACACACGAACAACTTTTCGGGCGACGTAACTCGGGGTCTCGAGCGATACGACGATAAATTTTGGGTGAAATTGTTCTGGTTCCGGGCGAGATGACTTTCGGGCGACTTGACCAGTTATCGTCACCGAGTCCTACGATCACCGGATATTGCGTGTAACGAAAACACAAAAACTCGTTTCCGGTCTCGAGCACAATTCTTTTTCCCCCTCTTTCGTGGTCTATATTGGTCATCGCGATCGCCTCTGAATGAGAAGATAACGGCCGGGTAACTGGGTAGCTTCTCGTCTCTCTAGAACTCTTACGCATGCGCAGGAAAATCGCGACCCAGCCAAAAAAAAAAAGAAGAGTCGAAGTCGAATTCTATACTTTGTTCCCTCGAACAAAGTAATTACTTGTGCAATACTTATTTTATTTATAACTTATTTTATACATATGAATGTCGGCGTTCCGTTTTCTACGTTAAATTATACATGTATGTCTTGTATATTGCCCTGTAAATTTCGAATTGATTTTTACCACTTTTTTCCTCATTTATGTGTTTATTTTTTTCGTGATATAGACCGTACTTTGTTCAAAAGGTTGGCTTCGATCGACATCTTTGGGTGAGTTTATGTGCGGGGTGCAATAGTAATAGATGTAATACAGCTGTAGCCTACACTGGTTGTGTTGTAAGCAAGTGCAGTGCTCCTTTTTGGCATGGCGTTGAAAATGATGATAATTAACAATTATTCGCCGAAGGCGAAGTGATTATCGGTGAATATTCACCGAGACGAAGTCGAGGTGAATATTCACCGATAATCACTGAGCCTGAGGCGAATAATTGTTTTAGTATAAATACACAGGTGATTATTTCAAAAAAGAGAAAAAAAAAACATTTCAACGCGAAATCATCTTCACTTACAGTGGCAAAACGACTACTGGTAGCCACTTTGTCCGTCGAGGTAATTATCGGCTGATAATCCGAGATAGCGAGCCAATGAGAGCGCGCAATTTTGTATCATCTCCTGTGTATTTATACTAATTAAAATTAATCCTAAGTAGTTTTCATTGCTGAATATTTGATTCTCAGCTGAGGATGCAACCCAGGGGGATAGGGATGTGTGAGGCGATTAATGGTTTAGTTTTTTTTTTTTTTACTTGATTGAAAAGGACTAAGCTACTTAGCGCCAAATCTTAGTATGCTGCTTCTAAAAAGGTCTTGCCTTTGAGGGACAAAGTTCATTCCTTGCCACACCCCTTGCTAATCTTTTGATGGTAAAGAGCAGATGGAAAGTTTTAGGGAACGTCGAGGTCTGGAAGACTTTAAGAGAAAAAAGCAACAGATGAAGTACAAAGGGAAGGAAAGGAAGAGAAGCAGTTTGGGAGTTGAACTCCAAGAATATGAGAGCTCATCTCGCAGAAAAAAGTCTGGATTTCTTTAAAGACTCTTTTGGTTATTTCACTCAACAATATCATTGTGCAACTTGGAGCTTTCTATTATTTCCTGCAGCAATTGAGACAAAGAGTGGATTCAATTCAAAAAGGGCTCACTGAAGCTAAACTCATTTACTCTAAGTGCCTGAAGTCACTGGAGGTAATTAGCGATGATATCCACCAGAAGCGAAAACACAAGAAGTCACCGACGTCAATTCCAAATCTTCAAGAGCGAGGAGATGGCGTCGGAGCAGATTCTGAAGATGAGGTATCTCTTGATCAGAGCCAGCTTGATCTTGATTTGGATTGCGAATCGAGCCTCAAAGAAGTGGATGGCATTTTGCCGAACAATCTACCAGAATCGCCAACTTCCTCGGGAGAGAAGGCAGAAACGTGCGGACCTCTGTCTGGTGATGAAGGTACTTGTATTTCTGGTACAAGTTCGTGTGTAGTTGTTGTTGAGTGGATTATTATCGAACGTTATTTTGCCGTAATTCCATTAGTACGCTCGGTGATTGGTTGAAAAATCTCGTGCCATCTCTTAGCCACATAGGAGTAAAAGAAAACCCATTGTAACTTTCGACGGTTGTAGGTATTTGCCTGATGTGACTGGATGAAGTTTCAAATTTGGTTCGGTTTTGACGGTATGCGATTTTGGAAAACGACGTGCCTTCTTTTCACTCGGATTTCCTCAGTCAAGAACAAGCCAAGATTCGCAATCCAGTTAGTTGGTGTCATGTGATGCCTCATCGGCTTTACCAACTCAATAATGGTGAATGTGAAGCCATGAATAAAACTGACCAACTTTACTCACTCCGACTACGCAGCATAAATTGATCTGGAAAAACGCTTAAAGGTTACTCCAAAGCCATGTTAGAATAATATCTAGCGCCGCATTTATTAACAATGGTTGCTCAAAAAAACATAAAGAGCTAAGGTTCTTTTTTTCTGCTCAAAATTTCGTTTTGTATTAACAACGGTAATGTCAACGAAAACTTTACTCGAAAATATTACTTGGCGCTAATAGCCAGGTGATCTGGTGACGTAATTTAGAGGACTGGGCAGAAAAATTTAAACGCCGTATCCCACGGCGTGCGGTTGTAGGATACGGCGTTAAAATTTTTCTGCCCAGTCCTCCGAATTACGTCACCAGATAACCTGGAGTAAGTATTTGGCGTTTATTCCGTCTCGTTCACCTTGTGCAATAGAGCTTTTTTTCAATTGAGTATCGAAAGTAATTAGCGAATAACTTTGGTTTTGCATTACTTCACTCAGTGATTGGTTCAAAGTTCCCGCGCCACGTTTTCAACCAATCACAAATGAAACCAAAACCAATCGTGGCTCGCGCGTGCACATTCTCCCGCGCTTTGTGTCAGCTACGTGTAATTACTTCGAGTTTTGATTGGTTTACTGGATTGTCTCAGTCCTTTTTGATTGGTCAAAGTAATTACTCTGGTTTTGGTTTTACGACACTTATTTGAAAAGTGCTCTACCAGCAAGCGATCATAAAACTGGATTAGCTCGAAGGGTTTAAAAGTAAAGATAGAAATATGAACGGTTAAAATGTTGTAAGCTCACGTGGGATCCAGTGACTATATGCACTCCTGGCTTCTGGCTCACGTGGTCATCAAAACCTGAAATTTGTTGATTTCACGTTCTTGTTTCACACAGCACGGACAAGAAATGCACTGAAATGCGTGCCGCACGTGCAGCACAATTAATTTTCCTTTTTTAACCAATAATATTACTAGGGAGCTTAAGCAACGACAAACGTCACGAATTTGCATATTTAGTGGGAAAAAACGTCGGAAAAAACAATAGCTTGGCACCCTCTGCACGTGCGTTTTTCACTTTTGTCCATTTCTTTACCGTCTTCAGCAAAACAGCATCGTGAAATAGCCAAATTTGAGGTTTTACGAAGAATGTCAGCAGTTAAGGATAAATTTTCCTTTCGTCCTTGAAATTAATCGCCGTTCTGACCAGTGTCATTTTTGAGGAACTACCCATATTGTCATCTTAAAACGGTTGAAATAACTCAATGTTGTACCCGGCTAATAGATCATTTTGCAGATGCGACGGCCATTTTGATTTGCATTGTTCCAAATAGCTATTATGGGATGCCCAGGGGGCAAATACATATTCATATTTCATATTCATTTGCCCCCTGAGCATCCATAATGTCCTTCGAAACAATACAAATCAAAATGGCCGCCTTATCTGCAAAAAGGTGTTTTCAAACTGCTTCTTTAATTTGTGTGTTGAATTTGCATGACAATGTAGCATTCACATTTAAATCATATGGAAATACTCGGAACAAATCGTTTTCTTCCAAAAAGAATTAGTCTGTAGTCACGAAGTGATTGCAATAACGCGAACTGATTCATGTTTTGAGATGACGTTCTCGTTGCCGTCGCCGTTGTCGTTGCTGAAGCTCCCTAATGTCCTCTTTTGGCGTTGGCGTTGCTCGAACTCCCTAATTTCAGCTGAATGCCTATTGACTTTCACATATCACGCTAATTCATTATTTTTGTGTTGCTTATTTGAAGCTTCCACACAGATGGAAAATATGGCCCTCGAATCAGCTTCTTTGGACACGTTGGACAGCAGATGCGTTTCAGGAGCAGAAAGCCCGCGAAGCCCAGATTCGTTGGTAAGTTCTGCATCTGGCGACTTAAAACGTGAAGTTTATGGTTGTGAACAAGAAGAGGGCCAATCTCGTGAGAGAAATAGTGAGCGAACGCAAACTCGTGAGCCAAAGCTGATTAGTGAAGGAGCGACATTTCGGGAGGAAGACGCGTCTTTGGTGAAGAGTGACTTGATGGCAGGGAAGGGTGCTTCATCTCCAAATCAATCACCAGAGGCTAACGCTGAGGATGGCGAGCCACGTGAAACTTTAAAGGCATTGAAAAGCGATGTAGAGAGGGCGAGTGAAGCAGTAGAGTTCGAGATCTCTGCTAGAAAAGAAAATTCCCAAAATCAGGAGGATACAACAAATAGAGACGGACATACTCGGGAAGCAGTCGACAGTAATGTCATCGTAGAGACAGAAGGTGCCCAAACGTCGTAGGAAGACAGCAATGGTATTTTTCAAAGCGAATCTTCATATGTTGCAAAGACTTCTTGTACATATTGCATCCGCAAAGATGTGTGAAAGGTTTAAGGAACGAATGAAAAAAAAAAAAAAACATGAGTCCTTCCTTGGGCTAATTGATCAATTGAATGAGATGGATTTCGGAATCGTACGTCCTTGGCCCCGTTCGAACCGCAAGGTCGCACTTTTTTATAGCTGTTCTCACTAGACTGAGAAGTAGTTTAATTGTAATTGATTTCTAATGCCTCAACCAGTTAGAGGAACAGTAAGGGTATCAGTGTTCTCACCGAATACATGGCGTTTTTATGGTAATTTTTTTGCCCACAAAATTTCTCTATAATTTTGTATACCGTACTTCAGAACTCGTTGTACGTACCGGTTATTTTCGGTTGATTGAGGGCCCAAGCTCGATGCTCGCGGGTCATGAATCAACGGGAAAAAAATGAGGACCCGTAGCTTTCAGTACGGATCGAGACAATGAGATTAGTAAGATCAAGAGAAAATGAGAGGACAGAGAGGGAGGCTCCGGGCGTTGGCCGGGATATGTCATGTCCACGAAAGTTATTTTAGACGAGCGGAAGTCTTTGTTCTAGCGGAAGTATGTCTTCCGAGACGTCCGCATGCAGTCTTGCTCACAGGTTCTTAGTGAAGTGAGAAAATGGCGGCGCACGTTGGAAGGCTGATGAAAAAAGATGTCGAGGCTTCCTCGGTGTGATCGTCATCCGACTGTTGATCGCTAACATCTGACTCGCGTTCTCTGTTTAATTCACTGATGTCAGCCAGCGAGTCATTCGTGTCCACAGAAATAGTGGTGCTTATTTCCCAGCTGGAATTAACAGACCAGAAAAAACATTTTCCGCGTTTCTGAAAGTCGTTTTCATCGACAAACGTTAAGTCCACTTCGTCCGCCATTACATGAAATCATTGCTTTTCTTTGAAACATCAGACCGCGGTTGGCCTGCATGCGGACGTCTCGGGAGACAGACTTCCACTAGAAAAAAGACTTCCGCTCGTCTAAAAATAACTTCGTGGACATGACATATCCCAAGGGCTGGACCGGGAGCCTCCCCCTCTGTCCCCTCATTTTCTCTTGGTAAGATATTGATTAAATCTTTGTAGGAATGAGGAACGCGGGAAAGGAAACTAACTACCGTAGTTGAAATAAGCTGCTACAAATGAATGGCATGCGTCAAAATCCGAAAAACTAATTACATCTACTTGGCTTTTTGAAATAGTTGCTTGCAAGATTCAAACAGGTTTTGCAAGTCTATTCAACATAAACCACGTGAAAAACTTGGTAGAGAATGTTATATCAAAATTTCTAACTTAGCGGGCCGTACTGTAGAATACGGCGTGCTAAATTAGCCAATCATAGCTCGCGTACCGTCATAGAGATGTGTTTTAAAGAAATAGTCTCATTGAAATACTTATCTTTTAAGAAACGCCTTTGTAAATTTTCGAAAAAATTGTAAACGCAAGGAAAAAAAAGGGAATCTTTGTTGTGCTAATAGTGATTAGAAAATAACGTGTTACCGTGTTTTCAACTTAAACTGAGTCCTTTAGCACTAATTTCGCGATCTTCGTCTCAAGACTTTTTAATCGTGGGTTTTATCCTGTTCCCTGTTCAGTATAATTTAGTCAGGAAGTGTTGATATTCGTTGGAACACGAGCTTTGAACTCGTCACTTTCGTTGTGTTTTTCCTTTTATTGTTGTCTTTGCCGCTGCCTGTCGTTTTCCCCGAATTTGCGGACACATCACTTTTCAAAATACCATTTCCTGTGCTGTGTAGTTTGACTGACATGCTGGTGATCATTTGCCTAATCATGGAAAAGAAATGAATTTAACTTAGTCGTTTCTTCCAGGCTCCAGCTACAAATAGAGGAGGCGTTTTTCGAGAGTAAAGAAATACCAGCGGTAAAGAGAGCAATAAAAGGAAATGTGTTGTGAAATAGGCCATTTCCGAGTTCAAGTCTGCCTCCTCTTCAAAGCGAGTCTAAGTGCAAAGTTTTTGTAATGGTAATTAGTTCTACTTTACATATGAATAAAAACTAATTTTCATGACACAAACGTCGCACTTAGACCCGCTTTGAAGATGAGGCAGGCCAGAACTCGGAAATGGGCTATTGCATCCTTTGGAAACTCGGAAAAAATCCGAGTCCAGATAGGATTTGAAGCTAGGGATCTAGTTGGATGCTCTAACCACACTAGGCTTCTCTGAAGACTCCTATGGTGAGCAAGGATGAAATGTGGGTCTTTGACTTGAACTGCATCACGCAGTTACAGAGTCAACGAAGGAAGGAAGGAAGGAACTTTATTTAAGTGCCTAGTCGTGCTACAGCGCTGAAGCACTAACTGGAAACACTGGAAACTGAAATTAACAATTAACACAAATCAAGTCGAATGTTGGTTCTTGAGGAAAGGGGAAAACCGGAGTACCCACAGAAAAACCTGTCGGTGCAGAGTAGAGAACCAACAAACTCAACCCTCACATCACACCGAATCTGGGAATCGAACCCAGGCCGAAGACGAGTGCTCTCGCGACAGACAGCATAGCTCATAACTGAATCGCGTAGTCACCTTACAGCATATGTGAGATGCGTCAATTAACCACTAAGTGAGCAAATGTGAGAATGATCATTACGTTGTGAAATTGCATCTATTGGAATTTCGGGGGAAAAAAAAGAAGATTTTTCCCAGTTTTCAATGGATGCAGTTTCAAAACACATAGCATTCTCAATCGGAATATCGCTCAAATGGTCCTGTGTTCACTTTGTCGTCACAGCCTTTTCCGTTTGATTTTGTCTTACTTTGCGTGATTAGGCGGGTCTGCGCGCATTTCCATACGCCTTGTTTCGAAATGGCCGCCATTTTAGTATTCTTTCGTTCCCCTGGAAATAGGCCCTTTTGGCCTCGCTTTCAAACGGAATTCTAGTGGAAAATTCACCACCTGACGAGGGGATCCCTCGAGGTCATAGGCGTAAGCTACTTTTTAGAAGAAGGAAAATCTTCTGTTTCCTCCCTTCGGTCAAGATTGCTTTGTAAACGGAGACTGCTTTTGAAAACATAATTGTGTCAAATTTTGCTTGCGTTGCTATGTAAAGCTACGTGTTGCTACGGTGCAATATCAGTCAGCCTTGTTTTTAAGTCGCAATTCCACACGGAATACCTCGCCTCATCAGCCAATCAGATGGCGAGAATTCTCCTCGCTATGCGATTCAAAAGGATATTTAACCTCGAGGCCGAAAAGGGCCGATTTGCAAGGAAACAAAAGAATACTAAAATAGCGGCCAATTTGGAATATGGTGTATGTATAGGCGGATATGTGTCTTCATTGCACAGGGGCCACGGAGTACGTTTGAAAGTGGAGGGGACGGGGGCGCTAGGCTTTGATGTGGATTTACGGAAGTGTAAAGGGAGGGGGAAGAGGTTTAGGAGAAATCAACACCGAAGGAATGGGGAGGGGTGGGGGGGGGGGGAGGGGCTTGCCCCACTCTCTCCGCGGCCCCTGTTGCAGCAAAATGGAGTCAAAGGCTCATTCGTGCATGTCGCTATCAGAAAGACACTGCCATCTCAGTTGAATGGCATCCCACTGACACACAACTGGGTTAAAATGACGCAAACTCGTTGACACGTGGCTTCAGCACCTCACTAGCGAAAGATATACTGAGATATTAAAGATTTAATGGGATTTGAGCCCATGTCATTTGCGATGCCGGCGTAGTTTCTACTAACTAAGCGATCAAGACAAGTTGAATCTGGCCATTTTGTGATTTCGTTAAAGATCCTTAGTTGATGGATATATAGTCTGCATATTTCTTTATCCAGCACCGATCCCAGCCCTTGGATCGAAAGCATCGTCACTTTCCAGCAATTTCGCGAATGAGAATTTAAAATGTCCATTGTTTTATTAGCAATTTATTTTAAATACATAGTTTCACTTTCATTAAATGAAATAACACCAGGCCAAGAAGAGGGCTTCGTGAGGCCGTTTGTGAATAAGCTTTGGGAAGGAAAACTTCAGACATTTCATCTCTTCACGCGATTGTTTGAAGTTTGGCACCCAATAAGCGCTCTCGCGTGTTTCTTTAACTTGGAATGTCTCGAATGAGCGCTTTGAGATACTTCGTCAGCGGTTACAGTCAGTGTTCAATAATGTCACAGGTTTACCAATCCCTGAACGTACTGGGCTTAATATTTGCGTCATACCCACGAAACACACTGGAACAGCGAGCAGGCGTCCGTTATGTTAATCTCATGACTTAGTCATTTTTTTCTTCTTGGCAAAAGGCGTGTTCTCTTTTCATACGTGACTTTAATTTAGAAAAAATAGCACTAATAATTCATTTATCTTTTCTTTATATCAAACATCGTCGGATGATCCTTGTTTTCTGTCATTTTTAAATCTGTGTCGAACGACGGCAAACATTGTGATGCAAAGTAAAGCCAACATTCCAAGGATAACAGACACGCCTAAAATTCGATCCTGGTCCGAAGAATCTGCGAAAGTAAAGGTTTGGAAATTCGAGTGTTAGAAAAAATGCGTCTGGACACTAAGTTGATAAGGGGTACACTACAGAGCAAAGCTCCAATCGAGAGTGTTCTTGTTCAAGGCCACACCACACCACCGTGAACTACGTGCTCTGCTCATCGATTAGTGTGGGTTCGTAAACGTCCCACTTAATTTTTTGAGCATGAGGGTTGTGAGACGGTCGTAGTGTGACAGAGAATACTTGAAGTTGTAACCTTCAACAGATGTGATTGAAAAGGTTTCGCTTTCCCCGCAGTCGTTTTAAGATCACGAGTGTTGGTCCGACCGGTTTGAACCCACGACCTCTTGAATGGTAGTCCGATACTCGAGTACAGTAAACACCCGCATATAAGAACACATTTTTCAGGCTTAAGGCTGATCGTGTTCTTATTTGAAGGGTGCTTAGTGAGAAATCAGCCTGAAAGTGTTCTTAAAATGTTCTTAAAATTTGTTTCAGAAATACTTTAAAGTGCCCCTGTAATAAAAAAAAGACTTCCTTTTTTCCTTCAGATTTTGAAAGTGTAGTTGCGTAACACCTGACTGGCAATATTTTGAGCTTTGAGTTGTTTCCAAAGGCCGTTTACTTTGAGTGTAAGTTTTAGATTTCGCGGTCCGCCATTACTCACGTTCAAAACTGACCGATTGGACCTCAGATGGTTGCATCCAGGGAAACGTGACGTCAGAGGCTCACTAGCTTAAAATTTCAGCGTGTGAACGCAGCTTATTATATATGCAAAGCGTGAGTTTAAAAGTCTGAAAGCCCAAAACCCCCGTGCTGCATATTAATTCTGCGGCGTACACACGTATTGCATTTTTAAACTAGTGAGCCTTTGACGTCATTTTCTCCTCGATCCAGCTCTCTCAAGAACATAATGTTAGTAATGGCGGACCATTAAGTAGGAAAATTCCAGTTAAAATAAAGAGGTGTCTTTTTGAAATTAAGGCTTAAAACGTGGGTCACTTAGTGTTTTGTTAACACAGTTTTGAAATCCAAAGAAAAATATGAATTGATTTTTTGGTCACAGGGGCACTTTAAACTATACATTAGTGGAGGTTTAATTAGCATATAATGCAGTTTTGTAATATATTTTATAGTTTGTAATGGTCCTGAACACCAGAGTTCTTTGATGTAAGTTACTGTACTGAATTGTTTCCTTATCCTAATACCCTTTCCCTTTATATTAAGAACATGTTTTATTTATCAGCCTGAATTTGTTCTTATTTATATGGTGCTTTATTGACCAAATTTCAGCCTGATGTTCTTAATCCACTAATTCTTATATGCGGGTGTTTACTGTAACTGAACCAACCGACAGCTTTTTTTGGAACTAATCTGCCATATCTCACCCCGTAATTGATTAAAACCGAAGCACGAAAAATACAAGACAATTACCTTCTTGAAGTTTCTTTGCATTTTTAAAGAAAATAGGGCCATGACTTAGCAGCTCAACGTGCAAAGGCTCATTGTATGGAAGTGATCTGCGTTGACGTTGCCTTGGCAACGACACATCACAGTTTTTGAAACACACCGAGTCTGGATCCGTAGAGTTGCAAACTATAGCCTGCGAGGAAAAGAAAAGTACTACCTGAGAACTACTTGATGAATGAATCAGATCCGGAAGTGGGTAGTCCTAATTAGAACAGACATTGTTGGTGTCACCCGACTCATCTCAAGATGTCCTTCGACCAGGTTGTGGGAACACGAACCGATGTTACCAAGAATATATTAGTAGAAAACGATGCGTGATTTATTCGTGATGACCCGGGCATACTCCGAAATACTCGAGTGCGACTAAAAGGAGTGAATTACAATATTGACCTATTGGTTTTTTATTTCTATTTCCGACTGCTCAGATGCTTCGCTGTGCTGAGTATCGTCGGAGCAGGGTTATTAAAATTCTCAGCACTAAACTGACCCGGAAATTTCTCCAGTCAAAAAGTTGTTATATACTTCCTCTATTCCAAACACTGATAATAACAGATGCGAAACTGTTAATGAGTATATTGAACCAGTCTTGATTGGCAATTACATCATATAGGAAAGAAAAGTTGGATGTTGTAAGCTCGCGTTGGGATCGAAACCCTAAACTAAAGTTTGGTAATTGTAGAGGTTGGCTAAAAAAGGACCCAAAAGTGTATTAGATGTACGTTCTAGGCGATTTTTAAATCGATTTTTTGAACAGAACATTTCGTTCCGTTGTGTTGACGTCGTTGGGCTGAAGCTCAGCATATTACTACTTGACAGTGTTAAGGGCTCATTACGGGGAACCTCTATCTCCACTAATTCCTTGAGTCAACCCTTTCCCGAATAAATTTATTTTTAAAAACAGGTTTTTCCGGCCAAAAGTATCATATTTTCCTTTACGCTGAGATAGCTCTGTTTTGATTGGCTTTTACAACAGTGGGCGTGCTGAATCTCCCAAGGGAGGTGTTCCGTAAGTAAATAAAGGGGGTAGTTTCTAAAGAAACTGTGGTGCTGCGTCGATGAGGAAGTAGTACACAAAAATTTGATTTTATCAACGGAGTTGATAAAACCAATTTTTTGTGTGCTGTAAATAAATCTACTCGAGACAGGGTTGACTGCTAGACCTAGCATGGCAGAAAGGGGCTCCCAATATTGAAAGGTCTTGAATCTGAAATGGAGGGTGGGGATAGACCTTACCTTGCAGTGGATGTAGACAAAAGGATCAGGTGAAGTAACAAAATGAAAGGCTTGAAGACTGAAACGATGGAGGCCTTTGTGTTCACTATGATGATATTGAATTGTTCTGTCTTGTGGACAACTGTTGTCAAAATACAAAGAAATTTGAGACAATATCAGTTCAGTGTGCGGTGGGCTACCGGGCGAGTTCAAGACGCGCTCATGAAAAATAGAGATAACAACTAGAGTTGACGACCACTTGTTCATCTGGTCAGCCTCCCACCAGCTCGTGTTTCACCCGGTCTATATTTTATACTTATTTGAATTATTCCTAAAGATACTTCTAGGGTTATAATCTGAAGTGGGATGAAAACAGAGAGCTACAGGATAGTGCCTAGGATTGGTGTTACGAGACAAAGTGAAGCGTGAAAAGTTAGGATTTACGATCAGACGCCGATCAGGATTGGCGTTACAGCGCCGCGCTACAATGGCATGCCTTGGCTCCTTCTAAACCCCACCAAGATGGACTATTATGCCAACAGGTTATGCGACAATGTTATTGCGTGACTTACCCATTCCGGATCAGGTCATACTTCAAGGTGCTGTTGGGATTTGGATCAGGAGTGGCGTGACACCGCTGAGCTACGATAGCCAATCGTGGATCTTTGGAGTCTACGCTTAGCTGAAGGTAAACACGCTCATTGACCATAACCCCAATAGGGAAGCTCTGATCTCCGTATGGGCGAGTGTATTGCGCATCTTTAAAGACCCCGAGGTTGATATCAAACATTCCAGAGTCTGAAGCATTGGCTCTGATGATTTTTCTTCTGGCATCCAGCTGAATGGCACTTGCACGACTCATCTTTAGGTAAAGGCATCTGTGGGAAGTTAAAAAAAAAGAAGGTTCTTTTCAGCCAACAACCCGACCCACGCCACCACGCGGTATTTGCATAGGTTTGTTTTCATGAACTCTGTCAGTTAAGCTGTGCGGAATCCCAAAGAAATAAAATCATTTGTTTGTACTTTTCAAAATAGCCGCTTTGGGGGACTAGGCCAAGAAGAATACGGTATGGTAAATATGTTTTATTGTTATTTTATTATTATCAGCTAAACGCTCTGCCCCAAACCGCCCTGTTTCAATCAAAGCCGCCACCAGCTTTTCAGACAGTTGAAAAAAGAGAGGATTTTGTAATACATTCACCTGAAAGAACTAAGATGGCCGCTCCACGTCATCAAGGACTATATTTCAAGCCCCGGAAGGCGTAAGAGGGTGGGAGCCGAACGCACGACCACCGCATTAGATCAAGACACAAGGCCAGACTGGTGGAAGCCGTATATAACTGATCTATTAAGTGATGTATTTCAAACGGTGATCTAATCGAGAGGTCGTGTTTTCATTCCGGCGCCGGTCAGAGATTGCTGTCTTTTCCCGCGTAGAATTTTTTTATAATATTCTTTGACGGCGTTCATGGATGCCACCTTCTACATCCAAGAGTATTACTTCCCATTATTTGAATGCAATAGTCTCTCATCCACATGATACTGTAGGACAACTCTTGCACTCAACTCAATTTCGTGTTGGATGCATTTCTAATGAGTGCATCAGTGTGTTACTAGTTCTCAATTGACTGTAAAATTACCTAATTCACATTCCAACACATGCTTTCACTCAACTCTATCTAACAAATTGGTGTCACTTTTCATGAGTCTGTCCTGTTATTGATCATGAATTTCGTCATAACATTGTCAAAGTAGCTGTGGATCCACGAGGCGATAGCCTGAGTGGTTCCGCAGACTACTTTGAAGAAATTCACTGTCAATAACAAGACAGACGCATGAAAAACTGACATCAATTTGTTTTTTTTTTATAATAACAAAAAGGCAGAGGGGTCAAAATTAAGTCAAAACACGAGAAGAACGCGAGACAAAAATGCGAGAAACTTCAATCTGAAGCGAGCATTATCGCAAAAATTATAAATTCATGTTGACAATAAAAATTAGCCAATGAGCGGGCGATTATTTTCCAGTCATTGTAAAATTCGTGTTGGATGCATTATGCACTGCACTTTGTCAACAAACTTACCTAAATGGAATATCTACGTCCGCTAGCCTCGTAATGATACTTTCAGGCGGCCTCTCTCGGATGGTGTTCATGTAAACGAATGCACTGTCCGTGGAAATCATTTTTGTACCACATGACGTCAGGTTTGTCTCGAACAGGAAGTGAGTGCCGTTGTCCGTGGGAATACATCTCGGGTCGTTGAGGCGCAAGTCAGTTCTTCTCATCATTCCCATGAAAATATCTTTGTCGAGTATTACTCGGATCATCATCTTCCCGCAGGAGATGGCCAGATGCTCGTTGATAACTTGAAGAAAATAATTCATTATATAAACACCAATGAAATACCAGGTGCATTACCTTTCGCGCGAAAAAATTATAACTTCACACGTGAAAAGACCATCGTTGCTATGGTGAAATAGTAAATAGCACCGTTGTTCTACGTTAGGACTACAAAAACTAGAGTGAAATGGTTTGGTATTTCGTTGGCGTCTGTATAATAAACATAACATTACATGAGCGCTTGGAGATACGAAATTTCTCTTCTCGTGATGAAAAATACTTTACTCGTTCGCTGCGCTCGCTTGTGAAATATTTTTCAACATGAGAAGAGAAATTTTGTATATCCGCGCGGCCATGTAGTATCCTTTATCTATTTAATTACTGTTGGCGAGTCGGCGATAAGAGCTTTTCAAAATCTTAACGACTTCCAATCTTTTGCATTAGACGCAGTAAAAGCCTATATTTTACAAGTTAGCCTAAGACTGATATAAATGGTGCCAATTGTGATTTACCCTTTTTGCGTCAATGGTTGCTATAATTGTTAAAATATATATAAATCATCACAAATTTCGTCTTAATGACGATCGCTTTTGCAAAACCAAACCCTTCTTGCCATTGAAGGCTAGCATGTAAGTTCGTTGATTTGTGAGCTTCATTCTCTTTCATTCGAAGTATTGATGAGTTTTCAATTAGCGAGAGTGGAATCTTGGCTTGAAAACAAAAACAGAAGTGAGTCATACAATGGGGAGGGTTTTAAAACAACCACCAACTAGCTGCAGTTGCCCTGTATCCTGATCAGCCATTGTTTTCAGCAAAGGGCAGCTTGTGTACTCACGTTTTTCTAAAAGTAAAACTGCTTAGTTCGCCATTAATACATTTACTCCAAAACGCACATTACGTACACAAGAAACAAAGTGACCTAGGATAGTATAAAAAGTACTAAAAAATGATTTTAAAGCTCAAGTTTCGATCAGGTTCGATAGTTTCACCTATAAGTTCTATACAACTGCTGCACAAGGTAAGGCAATGTTTTTTTAATGCATTTCACTGAATGGATGAGTTGGCTTATAGTTTTGACTGTATTTGCTAAAACAAATCTCGGCTCTTATTTTAGCCGAACACAGGCTCGTAGTTAAAGAATCGAAGGGTTTAAAGGTCTAGTAGGTTCTTATACATTGTACGCGGGCTTTTAAGTGTAGCGTCCAATATTTATCCTTGGGTATTTGTTAAAACGCATTTTATCGCTCTGGTCCCAATTGTTCAAACGATGGATAGCGCTATCCCCTGGATAAATCACTATCTAGTGGATAAGTCATAGCGAAACCGACAATTGAGTTATCCAATGGATAGTGATTTATCCGGTGGATAGCGTCATCCCCTTTTTCAACAACTGGGACCAGTGGTCTGGAACACGCCCAGATCTTGACTGAGTCAATTGATAGCGAAAGTAAATTTCAAACGGGAATCAATCCGGGCTGAACTCGAGTTGTCGTAAATCAATTCATAAAGACAAACCTTTGAAGCCTGGCCCGGCTCCAACAAGTTCTTCTGATTCTGGAGGAAAGAAAAGGGAAGAATTTTTTTTCTTTTTGTTTTTTGCATACAACTACAAACTACTACATTCACTAAAAGGGAA
>NC_090883.1:51303726-51308726 GCF_036669925.1 Montipora capricornis | reverse complement strand
AGAATGCTCCAATAATTACTCCAAGGTCAATCTCAGGAGTCAAAACTATCGCTAATTAAGATAAAAAGAACAACGCATGAAGCATTAGCAACATTTTGAGCATTCTTATGCATGCACAAGTCTTTGAAACCCCGAAGCACCCCTCGGGCATGCGGTCCCCGGGTAAGTGCGAGAAACCACGGCAGTCATTCCATGGTCAACGGTTTTCATTTCCACGTTGCGCAGTAATTTTGGATACATTTCAATTTTGACTTGTTCGATCGATCGATCGATAGGATTTTATCAAGTCATTAAAGCGAAAGAACGACTGGTGCATTACATGCACCAGTCAACGTAAAATATGGGTTTGGCTCGTTGGTCGGCATTTAACATATCGTGTACATTGGCTGTCTCCGTCTAACATGCTAACAGCCATTCAGCACATAATACTATCTTTCTTTACAATAAAGTTTCTATATAACGCGGGCTCTGAATGGAAACCACGTGCTTTATGAGAGTACAGATGCACAGCTGACCTCACTCGTAGGGTTTGAAAAGTTTTTTGAACATTTTTGCCCAACACGCGATGAAATTAAAAATTCTTTATTCTGAAACAAATCAGTGAAGAAGCTTTGTCTGTGATCTTTTCTAGGATCTTTTTCCTCATAATTCAGTTGTGGCTCATTCATACAGCACACTCAATAAACGCAGCAGCAGTTTGTTTACCAGCCAGACAAGCCACACGCATTAAGCAGCTTGTTTTCCAATTGTCATGTCAACAACGTTAAGAGAAAATTCAGCCCGATTTTGCTGAACAATGTGCTTTCCGATCCCGAGTTTGGATTGAAAAGCCACTTGCACTCGACTAATAGCTACCTGATTTTGATGGTTTCTCAACTTTGATTGCTTGACAGTTTGACAGCTTCGGTCGTGTCTAACAAATAATTTGAATGTTTTGAACCATTCTAACAATTGGTCTGTTTTAGCATGTTTTATGAGAGTACAGACGTACGACTGACCACGTCTCGTGTTTCTCCTACACTTCTTTAGTGCTCTATCCGCTGCCTGAGTGCTTTCCAATAGAACAGATCACAGGGAAGGCTTCTTTATTTGTTTAATACACACGTTATTTCCAATTGCAGCCTACCACGACAAGATACTGACCCCATGGCGGATCAGAATTATGACCAATAAAATGTAGCTATGAGCCGGTCTTCAGAGGGAAAAGAAGAGAAAGGCCAAATAACACGTGGAAAAGCACACATGATGAATGATTGACAAGGCGCGGGCTGGAGATCAAAGAAAGAAATGCGGAGGCATCAGTTACCAGGAAAGAGTGGAAATATTTGGATTGGGGCCGTTATGTGATTGTCACGAGGAGGACAGTAAAGGCAAGCAGGGTTAGTTTTTCATACATACCTTTACAAGTCGTCCCGTTACCAGTGAATCCAGGTTTACAAGCGCAGCTGTAAGATCCGTCAATATTGGTGCAATTAGCGTTTTCATCGCAAAGACTGAGATCCAGTGAACACTCGTCGATGTCTGATAAATAGACAAAGCGATATCATTTTATTGGCGCAGGTAGGAAGTTTGGGGAGTACGAGAGACGAGCAAGAGTTGCTCGATGAGCACCTGAGAGTATCTAGAGCTTGTTTTAATTTTATAGGTGAAAGCAAGCCAAATTCAAAACTCAAAGTAAATCGAGAAAAACAAACAACTGAATGCTTAATGGTCCGCAATCTCTTCACAAATAAATTGTTCTAAACAAAGTGTACTGTTAAAGTCGGCGCTTTCTATCAAAGAAAGGGCTTATTGTCAACGGCTTGCAGGGTTATTTTTCTGCCTAATCGGTTGAAGATCGATCTTCGTGGATCGTGCAGTTTTTTTTCTTTGTGAAATCAATGGAGGTATGTACTTGGTGTTTGCTATTTATATCTGTTGCCTATGACTTGAAAAAACCGATAGAGAAAGAAGCCCTTAGGAAAAAGTTCTGGTACTTAGAAAGTTTTTCACGTCATCCTGTATACGCATGACAGTACGTCAGTCCAAGCCTAATTTGTTTTTGAATTGTATTATCTTTGTCCTAGTCGATATCTTTCTTTAAAATGTTTTTCTTTATTTGTTAGTGTTGTTAGAGCGACTTTCAATCGAGTGTCGTAAAACCAAAACCAAAGTAATTACTTTTGCCAATGAAAGAGGACGGAGACAATCCAGTAAACCAATCAAAACTCGAAGTAATTACACGTAGCCCACACAAAGCGCGCGAAAATGTGCACGCGCGAGCCACGATTCACTTTTGATTGGTTGAAAGAGTGACGCGAGAACTTTGGTTGTGAACCAATCACTGAGTGAAGTAATGCAAAACCAAAGCCATTCGCTAGTTACTTTCGACACTCGACTGAAAACCGCTCTAATTCATTTACAATACACTCAATGGTGTTACTCGATTCTGACTGGACGAAAGAGGGACAATATTATGCCAATTGGTACTCTGTAGAGTCCTAAAAATGTCACTGCAGCAACAACGCGCGTACGACTGAAAGCGGGGTCAGAACGCAAGCATTACAACAGCTCTCGTGATTGGAACAGAGAGGTATAGGTACAGTAAGTAATACAAGTGAAACAATGCAGCCTGATCCTTAATTGACACTTTACTTTCGTAAAATACTTAACCAGGTTGCACGCGTAAACCTCACCCTTGCAAAGTTGACCGTTGCCCGCATAACCGAGTTTGCAGAGGCACGAGTAACCCGCTTCGTCGCTTAGACACACGGAGTTCGGATCACATTTCAAACAAGCATCGGTACCTGTATGTAAGTGAGAGCAATCGCCATCAAACAACAAAGAACTTACAATATTGCAAATGTGGACCACAAGACCCTCTGGGGATTAGGGATGGTAGTGTAGTCACGCATAACAAAGTAGTGGAATGGAAATGGAAATGGAAATGGAATGGAAAATGGAAATAGAAATGGAAATGGAAATGGAAATGGAAATGGAAATGGAAATGGAAATGGAAATGGAAATGGAAATGGAAATGGAAATGGAAATGGAAATAGAAATGGAAAATGAAAAATGAAAACGGAAAATGAAAACGGTCTTGGTTTACCCACGGAACACCTTAAGAGCGCTCAGAAGCTCGTTCAACATGTGTCCGTGCATTCCGGATCGAATTGGGATTTGGTAGTGTTGGTTTTTGAGGAGAAGGGAAAACCGGAGTACCCAGAAAAAAACCTTTCGGAGCAAGGAGAGAACCAACAACAAACTCAACCCACATATGACACCGGGACCGGAAATCGAACCCGGGCCACATTGGTGGGAGGCGTTGGTGTTGGTGTTCCAAGTCAAGTAAAAAAATGGCAGTCGTGATCGGATACCAAAATGATCTTTTGTATAGTGGAGCCTGCTTTCCTTGCATTTTTTTCCCTTTCATTCATCAAAACGATCTGCGAACGTAGGATCTTAAACAAAAAACAAAACACAACACAACAAAACAAAAAACAGTGTTTGACCTAAAGCCGACGTTTCGGTACATTCATGACGCCATTATCAAGACTGTAAAATGAGTAAAAAATTGGGCGGCTAATAAAAAAAAATAATTTCTCGGTATCAAACAGTTCATACAATCTCAAGTATCGGCCCAGTGACATATTCCCTGTCGCTCAAGACTTTATCTTGTAGATTGAGGCGTAATCCGAGAATTCAATAAATATATGTTCATCGGCTGAAAGTTGAACGAAGACCTTAATTTGCTTGAAATAAAGTTTGCTATTGTAAACCAGCAATGTTTAATAAACTATGTGAGTTTTAATGTAACCTGTGCGATGAAGGGTATGTACACTCTGAGCCACTTAAATGAACGCTTCGATGGAGACAAAGTGAAGCATTCCCGCGTCCACTTATAACATTGGTGAGCTTTAGCAAGGACGATGACAACGAGGACGTCTAAGAGAACGCCAAAATGTCACAGGGTCAACGCGAAAAAGCAAGAGCTCTGCACGCTCCACACATGCGTTTCAGCTTTTGACACATTTCTTCTCGTCCTGACAACAACGTAAACTGATCGAATTTGAGGTAATTTGGCAAACGCGAGCACCTGACAATGAATTTTCTATTTTCTCCCCAAAGCATCCACACCGTTCGTACCAATTGTTCTTCCCGGGAATGTTGATGCACACTTTCCACGCCAAATGACTTGGAACAATCGCAAAATTATTACACTAACGGGAAATCATATATTTAGATAACGTCCTCGTAGCCGTCGTCGTAGCTCCTTAGTAACTAATTGAAAGAACACAATGCCAAGAATACTTGCGTGTCTTTTAGAACAGTTTCATGTCTTTGTAAAATGCAGAAACAAATTAGACTGTTTGATCAAACAGAAGGTCATTATTCGCAAGCTTCAAACCCATCTTATACCATTCTCGTCAGCAGAGCCTCGGATCGACCCAAGGGTCTGGGAAACTCTATGAAGGAGAACGTGTGCCGTAGGGTTTTATAACCAAAAATTGGTTATTTGAACCTTACGGCGCCTGCTCACTCCACGCGCTAACATGAATCCACCAATTATAGACGCTTTTGATTGTTCTTCACGAAAACAAATGAGAAGACATTTTGTCTAAGGGTTCCCCAGAGCTCTTCTCTCCCTCTATCAAGTGAAGAGCACTAGGGTCGAGATTGATCTTACACGTGCAAGATAACTCTGTCCGGTCGAAGGTATTTGTCCAAAGAGAATGTTTTCGATCTCTTGTGGCTATCCTAAGTTTATCAATAAAGGGCAAAATTACTGCGCGCTGATTGGCTGAGACAGAGGGCATTTTGTCTTAATCGAGGGCATTTTTGGTAATCAAGAGAGGGCTTGATTACCTGTTGTTTTTCTGTTAGCAGAAACGCTCTGTTGAAATGAGCTTTGTTTTCTAGACTTTTGGCAGTGTATCATGACACGGTTTTGGAGAATAAAATCTCATTGAATCGATTGGTCAGTTCAATTTGATTGATGATTTGCCGTAGCGCTAAACAGG
>NC_090883.1:51276226-51298726 GCF_036669925.1 Montipora capricornis | reverse complement strand
AAACTGAGCACTGCCCATATTAAGAGGAATCGAGGAATGAGAAAAAATCTGAATGTATCACTTTCTCAGTCAAACGATATAAACCACCTCACCCGGACCCGTTTTATGCCGGTAATAAAATTGTCGAAGTCTTGCAACACATCCACCTCGGCGTTGTCGTTTGTAGCAACTTTTCTTGGAGGGCCCATATTGTTAAGATATATGAGAAAGCTTCAAAGAGGGTTAATATGCTCAAAAGGCATTAAGTTTAAGGTTGATAGGATAATTTTAACCAAATTATCTAAATCCTTGGTTCGTCCCGTAATGGGTTTTTCTGATGTTTTATGGGACAGGAGTATTGAAAATGAGAGCTATCTTCTTGAACATGTGCAATATGAGGCTGCTAAAATCGTCAAAGGGGCTATGAGGGGGACTTGTAAGCAACGTCTCATGCAAGAAACTGATTAATTGGGGAGACATGAGGGATAGAAGAGCGATTCATAAACTATTGCTATATTTCAAGATTGTGAATAACCTTTGTCCTAGTTATCTTACTAAATTATTGCCTTTGCAGGTTAGCGAAAGAACAAATTATTCCTTAAGAACCGCTTCAAATTACTCCCTTTTTTCAAGTCGTGCTGAACGTTTCAAAAGAACTTTTTTCCCCTCCACTTCTAACTTGTGGAATGATATTAGTCAGATCTACGTTACCTCAATAGACCATTTTACAGTAGTGTGCTTAGTTACCTGGCATTTGAGTGAAAGTGAGGCTGGAGTTGACCTTGCTTTCATAGAAACCTCACTACTTTTCTTATGTAAATTCCTACTAATTAGCACGAGAATAACACCATTAACATGATAAAAGCAGTTAGGTTTCTATCATTGCAAGGTTAACTCCAGCCTCACTTTCCTTCAAAGATCAGGTAACTAAGCACACAACTGTAAAATGGTGTATTCTATTGGTTCTTTCAAACGATCTTTGCTTTCAATTTTAATGTACGTTGTATAAATAATCTTTATAACTTTTCTATTGCTGCGTTTAGATGTATGTCCCCTTAACTACGATCTTTTTAAAATAGGGTGTAGAGAATCTCCTGTGTGTTTATGCGATTTTCGCACAGAGAACGTCAAGCATTATCTCCTTAAGTGTCCTCTTTATTCTGCCCCAAGAACAAAACGGCTCTCGGCTTGCATACTTGCTGTGGACAACTGCGTCTGAATCACAAGTAATATCGGCTTTTCTGTTTGGTGCGCACTTTCTGTCGCTAAAACAAATTAGTGACTTGTTTTTTCACGTGCCGTGTAGTCCTCTGTAAGTGAATCTATGAGATTTCATTAATACACTTAATGGGTGTGCGTTCCACATGTCGGCTCCTCTTTTCATCTTTCCTCCTTTTGTATGTGTAGGTGCTTTGTGTATTTGTTTTTCTCTTTGCTGTTCCTGACCCTATCTAAATTACATGTTATTTGAAAAAAAAAGTATATTCTCAAAGTGTGCCCTCTCGATGAGCACTGTAACTCATTGGGCCAACTTTGCCAGCATAGTAAATATGTTTAAATACAAAATAAATTAATAAATTAATAATTCATGAGAGAAACAGCCTATCAGGCCGTCGCTAAAACGTCAAGTGCATGACCTTTAAAAACTGTTAAAACACTCCTGCTCGTTTATTATTTTTATCTAAACCCGGTCATGCTTTTTTATTTCATAGGTACTGAGATTTATCCACGAAAATGATGTGAATAAAATTCGCACTGATTCTGAATGTACCCAATCAGGAACACGAACGATAAAATTTCACTGTGAAGAAATATCGATCGTCCAATCAGCAACGCGAACGACGAAATTTCACATCCGACAGTCGTTGCACAAAAACCGCTTGCTTTGAAAAATAGCCGAGGGAAGGTTTGCTTCTGTTTGGTCAGTTCAGGAATTTATTTTAGAACAAGAAACCAGAAATGCCGCTCAAAAAACTGAACGATTGCTTAAACGACTTTTGAAAACGAAGGTCGAAGACTGGAAAATGGAAGTTATTCCAGCGGTTGAGCTGAATGAATACTGAATACATCAACCAATTTATCATCTCCGTCCGCACTAAAGAGGGCAATGAATACGATTTGATTTGTCCATCAAACACTATCACGAAAAAAACCTCAGTACCTATGAAAAAAACACATTACAGCATGGAAAATGCTTTGTACGAATTTCATTCACTCGTTTCGTATCAGAAAACTCACTCGTTGCGCTCAATCGTTCGTTTTCTGATACTACTCAACTCGTAAATGAGAATCGTAAACGCGGAGAATCGTATTTCCTTCAACTCAAGGTTAGGTCATGCATCTGAGCTTTTTTTAAGCAAAAGCAGAGTTGAATCTCATTCTGGAGAATACCCGTATCATAAGTTGCCGAATCTATGGCAAATTCTGCCTAACAGTTATACAAGGCTTGGACAATACAACATTTAATGCTCAAAATACCTTCACAGACTCTTCCATCGCCTGTATATCCCTGTCTACATGAACAAGTGTAAGATCCGTTCGTGTTTGTACAATCAGCTTCTTCACCACAGGGACTGGCATCGAAGGAACACTCATCGATATCTTAAATCAAAATGTAGGAGACAAAAAGAACCTTCAACGGCTTTGTTTCCCTTCACAAAAAAGTCGCCATTCTTCATACCAAATGACAAGGGACCAACCTTCACACTTGATGCCATCTCCAGAGAATCCTTTCTTACAACTGCAGCTATAGGACCCGTTGCTGTTAGTGCAGTCGGCGTTGTTGTCACAGGGGCTCGGTTCCAGTGAGCACTCGTCAAAATCTAGTGGGTGGTGGTAAAGAAATGAAGTGAGATACGTCACTACCCCTGTGGCTTTTCTAGGATTAGGTTACATCGCCGTTTGGGGACTTTGACCATACTGTTTGTTACACAGCTTACAATCGTAAAGCAACGATAGATGTCCCCCGTCCAACGAGGGTAAAACAAATTTCATATATCCGACAATCAGGAATAGAACAAATTTCATTTAACTCTGAACTGTTTCAATTTTACAAAACGACCGACAGTTGATTCACTTTCACACAACAACCAGCGCAATTATTTACCATATAACTGAGATTGAGTGAGCCATTTCAGAACGCTGGAAACGCAATATTAGTGGCTGAAAAGATAACTATTGAGTTTATCCATGGTGTAGTGATTTATTCAGCGAATAGCAGCATCTAACCTTTCAACATGTGAATTCTCGCGGAAAAAAATCTATCAATTTACATATATAACCTCTGTAGAAGGAAAACTTGAATTAAGGGTCATAGATTAAAGAGAGGTTTCTGAAATAATTATCCTACCTTCACAAACAACACCATCGCCGTCAAATCCTTGTTTACACGAACAGCTGTATGAGCCATCAGTATTGGTACAATCAGCGTTTATATGACAAGGACTGATCTCTGCAGAACACTCGTCGATATCTGATATGTTTGGAAAGTCGAAAGTTTAATATCAATAAACAATTATTACCATATAAATAATAAATAAATCATATCAGCAATGACGAACAGAAAATCTCCGGTTACTGGCGTCGGTTCAGAGGAGCTTACTTCTGTTGGGTGGGGTTATCACTTTAATGGAGGACCAACTGGGAACTCCCGGTGTTGTAGGCCGGTTTTGGATGCAGGGAACTCCTAAGTGATGAACGCATTCCCCTTTCCCTTGATATCGACTAGACTCTTATTTTGGAAGTTGCTAAACAGTAGGCTATGTTTGTCTTCCAAGGAGAATCTTCCCTTCACCTCCCTCACCAAAAATAATCATCCAGCTCATTCCAAATGAAGGGTCTTATGGAGCAGCTGAGAATAGAAAACCAACACACTCAATTCACATATAACACCAGGTCTCGAATCAAGCCCGGACACATTGGAAGTAGGCCATGTGGAGCCAAACATGTAGGTCAAAACCTTGTTATACGCCTGTCTCTGACGAATGGACTGAATATAACAAAACAACATCCGAGGACAGCTTTTCCATACAAATGATAGGATACATAAAGGGTGAATGCAAATTCCATCTTCTATCAGAATAATGTCTAAAAATAATGTTATTATAACTAAGTTAAAGTACGATCGTCCGTGAGAATGTAGTCCTGAGAAGGGCTGTTTTAGGTGACAATGACTGAAGTTTCGACAACCTAAGTGAAAGTCATCTTCAGAGTCAAGTGATTTGTGCAAAGTCTGTAGATGGTATAAACAATCTGGTCCCTGGTGTGATTGGTCAACGAAGTCGTGATGATATTGGTCAATTGTCAGTTAAGCTTAAGTTGGTGCCACTGGCTGTTAAGACTGTAAACAGTGATTCAGTGATGCGTTTCGATCCGCCTTAGTCTAATGTCCGTATACGTACGTGTCATATTGTTGATAAAATAGGTCGGTCATTTATATTTATTAATATAAGTCGGCCAGTCTGTTGGTGTCGTCGTTAGGTCGTTTACTGCTTACCTGCGCAGCTCTTTCCGTTTCCATTGAATCCTTGTTGGCAAGTACAGGTGTAAGATCCGACGCTGTTGATACAGTCAGCGTTTTCATCACACGGACTGGACTCCGAAGAGCACTCGTCGATATCTGAGAGAAAATAGAAACTTAAAATACTGATAGGCGGGTACATGTGTGCGGAGTAAAGCAAACTGAAATTCCTCTCCAAACACTTATGTATTCGAGAGGCTTTATTTAAAAAGTACTTCTAATAACGTTGCTGCATTTCCCCAATTTGAACGATCCTAACTTCAAAATGAGCTTTAATTCCTAAATACGCACAGGCATGTCGCAATTCACGGTTTGGCTTAAGGACAATGCAACGAGTTGCATGTGTCTGAATTATCTATCTTAAGAAGACTCGAATCTGATAGACGCCTTACTCAAATTACACGCTCCTTTCCATACAGGGGTAGATACCACGCTCAAAAAATAGAATACAATCCATAAATGAAAGCTGAAGTACTTTGACCTTTGTTCGTTGTCAAACAACTGTGGATATGAACCAACAAAGCTGACATTGTTTGGTGAAACTGAACTAATTGCAAAATTGTCTTGTGGACATTGCTAAGCCTATGGACAAGACCCAGAAAGCGTTGTTTAAGAAGAAAAGAGCAAACGCGGTTATCATCCGACGTTTGCAGTTTTATCTGTTAATCCTCTCCTTTTCTATCTTATTTTCCTCGTTACATAATTCAAAAATGCATCTTCCATCCGCCAGCTGCACTAATATCATCTCTGTATATAATGCACCTGCGAATAGGAATGCGCTCGTGCTTGGCGAGCGACAATTTCTTTATCCGTTTTGTTAGGTACCACTGTAAACTCCAGCTTCATACTGTGTTCAGAACTAACAATGTTTTTAACAGTACGCGATCTAGGGCTAAATGGGTAATTGAAGACGCTTCTTAAGCATTCAAAGACACAATGTCCTGGCCGACTCTCTGCGATAAAAGGACAGGAAATTGAAGAGCATCAAAAGACAATTACATACATTCCTATGCGTGACATACCTTCACAAAATGCACCATTAGCAATAAATCCCTGTTTGCAACTACAAATGTAAGAGCCACCTGTATTAAGGCAATTAGCGGTGTCGCTGCAAGGGTTGGGTTCCAAAGAGCATTCATCGAAATCTGTCAAATGAAAAATAAGAACCATTGGGATATAGAAATGCGCTTAATGGGATATAGAAATGCGCTTAATAAGAACCTATGTTGTTGTTGTTGTTGTTGTGGTTGTTGTTGTTATTGTTGTTGTTATTATCATTATTGTTATTATTATTATCATTATCATCATCATTATCATTATCATTATCATTATCATTATTATTACCAAGTATTCGTCTATGGTTCACGCTCAGGGGGATTTAAGAAGCACTACAACTTTAACTCTGTTAGTTAATTCTGTTCAAATGAAAAAAGGGACACGATTCTTGCCTCACTTTGTTGAGCATCGGACCACCGTGCGGTGATCTGGGGATCAACTCCGGCCGGAACGACACTTGGGGTCTTCCGTAAGAAATTTATGAGAAGTAACTGGATTTGCAATGACAACTTGAATGTTAGGATTTACTCAACTCGTCAGATGAGGATCACTAACCGTTGGGGCCTTCTAACAACTTTTGCTGATAAACATGAATCAACACTGTGAGTAAAGGGAAGGTGCAAAGTTCCGTGTCTGGAGGACTGGAGACCCCACTGTTACATGATCCCCTCTAGAAAAGTGAAACATAACTAAGCCTATGCCAAAAGTGGAAAGCCTATTCATTAGGAGACGGGATTACGTAGACTGCGCTTCTCTTCAATATATTATTATTCAAAGACCTTGAGTATTTATGCGCCCCCATCCTCTCTTAACAGACTAGCATCTTGCCCAGTAAACGAAAATTTTTGATTTTATCAACGGAGTTGATAATGTAAATTGAACATCGTACAGGGATTATAAGAGATGACGTTTCGAGCGTTAGCCCTTCGTCAGAGCAAATTGAGGTTGTGTGTAGTTTTTATAGTGGAGTAGGAGCTACGCTATTGGTCGTAACATGGCAACGTGAAAAACAGGAATACATTAGTTAAATGTTAATGTTAATACCGTGGGGATAAAGGGTGCCGATTTGGAAGATGAATTTTTGCTCCAGATTTTTGCGGTTTCCCGTCGTACCTTGATGTAGGCAAAGGCCGCAGATAGCGATGAGTTGTTTGGAGAGGTTAGGGAGATTAGAATGACGAGCGACCGGCTTAGATGCATCATTGTCATTCTTATCAACATCGCAAAGGTGTTTGCGGAATCGGTCGCCTAGTCGACTACCCGTTTCGTCAATGTATAATTTATTACATAACTTACAGGTTATGCAATAAGTGACATTTGCGGAGGTACATGTGAAAAGATCGGTGATCTTAACAGATCGCTTAGGTCCCGATATTTTGCTAGCGTTAAGAGTGAAAAGACAAGTTTTGCATCGTGAGCGCGCGCATTTGAAAGTGCCGGGTTGCTCGTTAGTTTTGATTGCGCTTCTAACTAAGAAAGTTGCCTACGTTCTTGTCGCGTTTGAATGAAGTTAATGGAGGTTGCGAAAAGATTCCACCAGTCTCGGGATCTGAATCTGTTGAGAAGAATGACAAGGATGCATCTAAGCTAGTCGCTCGTCATTTTAATCTAACAACCCATGGTTATCTCCGGCCTTTCCCTACATCAAGGTACGACGGAAAGCCGCAAGAATCTGGAGCAAAAATACATCTTGCAAATCGGCACCCTTAATCCCAACGGTATTAACGAACGCTTTTTATTTAACTAATGTATTCCTATTTTTGACGTTGCCATGTTACCACCAACAGCGCAGCTCCCACTCCACTACAAAAACTACACACAAGCCATAATTCCTCAATTTTCTCTGACGAAGGGCTAACGCTTGAATAGTAAGCTTTTATAATCCCAGTACGGTGGTCAATTTACCTTATCAACTCCGTTGAAAATGCCAAAAATGTTCGTGTACTACTTCCCCACCGACGCAGCACCCCAGTTTCATTAGAAGCTACCCCCTTTATTCTTATTCCAATATGACTACACCGTAACCTACCAACCTCGTTGCTAAGAATGGCAAGGGAGAAAGCAAAGTCCTCCAAACAACTTTGAAATGCTGCGATAATGACGCGCAGCCTTAAGAGGATTCGCCATTCAGCCAAGACTGAGTCAGCCACTAGGCTGATATTTCAGAACCCGACAACGGGCCAACATGCTTTCCAAATAAATTTTCAGCTCCATGGCTGCGCTTTGTTTACCTTGGCAGACCGAACCATCTCCATCAAAACCCTGTTTGCAAGAGCAGGTGTAAGATCCGTCGCTGTTAGTACAATTGGCGTTTTCATCACATGGACTGAGGTCAGACGAACACTCATTTATGTCTGATGATGTGAGAGGAATGAAATGATATCGTTATTGAACAGTAGATAAATGTTTCTTAAAGAAGAAATTGTCTGTTATCCTTGCTGACTCATACAGGAATAAAATCCGACGCTGTTGGAGCAATCAGCGCTTGGACTTTGCCTAACATTAATCAATATCTGATGACATGACCAAAAACTACAGTCCAGTGGGTTAAGAATTTAAGGAGTAAACAACACGTTTCCAGAAGAAAAAAATAAATAACACCGAGGAATCTTTATTTTTCTCAGGAGACAGTTAGCAATTACGCTCTTACCCTCACAAGTACTCCCATTTCCACTAAACCCTGGATTGCAGCTACAGCTGTAAGATCCGTCGCTGTTAATACAATTGGCGTTTTCATCACATGGACTGAGGTCAGACGAACACTCATTTACGTCTGATGATGTAAGAGATGAACGAAATGATATCATTATTAAACAGTAGCTAAAGGTTGCTTCAAGAAGAAATTGACTGGTATCCTTGCTGACTAATACGGGAACAAGATTCGGCGCTGTTGGAGCAATCAGCTCTTGGAATTTGCCTAACATTAATCAACAACTGATGATATGACCAAAAACTACAGTCCGCTAGGTTGCGTTGCATTCTGTGGGGATGAAGTGCTCCTCTTGTCACACTCTCGCCCCCATAGACTTGATTTTGGAGGCCCACCTCCCTCCAATCTCTACTCCCTGGAGTTAGGTTAGTGGAGGCCCACTCCCTCCAGTCAGAGAGGAGGCCCAACTCCCTCCTCTCTACACAAGAATGCTCACAGTGACCCTGAGAGAAGGCCCACTCCCCTCTCCTCATCCATTGTGTTCATTCCCTTGGACTGCAGGTCTTGTTTTCTGGACACTCTAGGGGTCCATGGGATAAATGCTGACTGAGAACTTTGTCACCCACTTCCCCATTTTCAGCCACAGAAAGTTGTTGTTGTCCTTATCATTTTAAAGGGAAACAAGGGGAAGTCTATTAATAGGTTAAGAAGTCAAGGAGTAAACAACACGTTTTCAGAAGAAAAAATAAATAACACCAAGGAATCTTTATTCTTCTCACGAGACAGTTAGCAATTACGCTCTTACCCTCACAAGTACTCCCATTTCCACTAAACCCTGAATTGCAGCTGCAGCTGTAAGATCCGTCGCTGTTAATACAATTGGCGTTTTCATCACATGGACTGGGGTCAGACGAACACTCATTTATGTCTGATGATGTGAGAGATGAACGAAATGATATCATTATTGAACAGTAGCTAAAGGTTGCTTCAAGAAGAAATTGATTGGTATCCTTGCCGACTAATACGGGAATAAGATCCGGCGCTGTTGGAGCGAATCAGCGCTTGGAATTTGCCTGACATTAATCAATATCTGATGACATGACCAAAAACTACAGTCCACTAGGTTAAGAATTTAAGGAGTAAACAACACGTTTCCAGAAGAAAAAAATAAATAACACCGAGGAATCTTTATTCTTCTCACGAGACAGTTAGCAATTACGCTCTTACCCTCACAAGTCCTCCCATTTCCACTAAACCCTGGTTTGCAGCTACAGCTGTAAGATCCCTCGCTGTTATTACATTCTGCGTTTTCATCACATGGACTGGAATCCGATGAACACTCGTTGATATCTAATGACATGAACAAGAAATGTGCAGTTCAATTGTTAAAATGCAACAACCTTTAAGATGTTTTAGATGAAAAAGCAATACGACAGAGTATTTCTTTTGCTGATTCAGCAGGTTGGAATGCAGGTGGAATGCAATGGAAGTGAAAATGGGTATTGAATTACAACAGGCACTTACCCCGGCAAGTGCTGCCATTGCCAGAAAATCCCTCCTGGCACATGCAGCTGTATGATCCGTCGCTATTTGTACATTCAGCGTTTTTATCGCACGGTCTGGGATCTGATGAACACTCGTCGACGTCTAGTAGTGACATATGAAAGAGATGAATGGTCGCGTTAACAAAATTAGCTGTTTCGATCCCTGATTGAAGACCACGTAAACCTTTATCGTTTTACTTGTCAATAAGTCCATACCCTTTTAAAATAAAGTTATTAATTACTATCGTTGCATGTAAACCAATATCCAGTAAAAACAGTGTTCAATACCCTCACAAACAGTCCCATTTCCAGTAAATCCTTGTTTGCATTTACAACTGTAAGATCCATCAATGTTGAAACAATCAGATTTGTTATCACAAGAGCTAGGATCCATTGAACACTCATCGATGTCTGATGGAATAAAGGGAAAACGGAAGTACAAATATTGAACAGCATCATATATGAAAGGAAAATTCGACAATTTGAAAAAGAAGAAGAGCCGATCTTTGCTCACCTTCGCAAGTCTTTCCGTCTCCAGTAAATCCCTGTTTGCATGCGCAGCTGTAAGACCCGCCACTGTTGGTACAAACAGCGTTTTCATCACACGGACTGATATCCGATGAGCATTCGTCGATATCTGATAAAACATGCATTTGCGGAAGATGAATTTAGTTTTACGAAGTAACGAATTGTTTCGACTATAATTGATTGACTCATTACTCGTACCCTCGCAAGTTTTGCCTTCTCCCGTAAATCCTTGTCTACACTCGCAGCTGTAAGATCCGTCGCTGTTGGTACAACTAGCGTTTTCATCGCATGGAGTGATATCTGATAAACACTCATCGATATCTGAGGAGAAAGCAAGTGATTTATTAATTAAGCTCAAACTGTGCTCCTACTGTACATGTGTTCACGGATCGGCTGGATCTTGGAAATTGATGGACCCACCTCCACAAATCGTTCCATTCCCGGTGAATCCTTTTCGACAGGTGCAAGAATAAGATCCGTCGCTGTTAGTACATGCGGCGTTTTCATCACACTGGCTGAGATCCAGAGAACACTCGTCGATATCTGGTGGTACGAGCAAAATATTCTGTCCATTAGTTTGAAAATGAATGGAGCTTAGTCTTTCCGCAACTGAAAGCTATCATAATCCATGACTGCTTTTAACGTTTTTAACACCTCCCCCAGAAGTGCTGCTATGCTTTCAAGAATTGCATCGAGCCATTAAAACCCTATTTACAGCTTACAACTACAGCTTGAGCTGAGAGCCATCACTATTACTACAATCAGCGTTTGGACAGGGATCCGATGAACACTCCTTAACATCTGATAGTATGAACAAGAATTTTCGTCCAGTATTTTAAAACTGTACAAATGGATTCCTTGGATTATCCAAGGTAATCATATTCAAGAATAGGAAATCATTATTCTTGTAATGCGGCGGCAGTTGGCTTCTGCACGCTGTAAGAAATACCAGAAGCCAGTTACTTACCCTTGCAAATACTACCATTTCCGGTGAATCCCTGTAGGCATATGCAGCTGAATGATGCGTAGTTGATAGTACAATGGGCGTTTTGAGCGCACGGGCGGGGATCCAGTGAACGTTCGTCGGTGTCTAAACATATGAGACATGAGTAGTTAGGCGAATGAAATCGCTGCTCTTTGTTGTCCTTAAACATTTGACCTCAAAATGGATCGTTCTGCACTTAGGCAAGGAAACCATTTCTACTCAAACCGGCATTTAGCTCATGCAAATTTGCTGAATAACTAATTGCGTTTTTGCACATATACCTTCACAAAACGTTCCATTTCCAGTAAATCCCTTTTTACAAATACAGCTGTAAGATCCATCACTGTTGGTACAATCTGCGTTTTCATCACACGGACTACGGGCCGCTGAGCACTCGTCGATGTCTGCAAAAATCCCAAAAATGGGTTAATTGATGTAATTGTTTATTTCTTGAAATCAACCATTGTTTGAAATGCAGTCAATTAATCAGTCAGTTAGGGGTAGGGTTTATCCGAATGTTCTTTTTTGTGTTATTTTAATTCATTTTTTACTTTTTATTTTATTTTCCTTACCCTTGCAAGCTATGCCGTTTCCAGTAAAACCTGGTTCACATATGCAGCTGTATGATCCGTCGTTGTTGGTACATTCAGCGTTTTCATCACACGGACTGGGTTCTGCAGCACACTCGTCGATATCTGAATAAAAGAACGAGTTGGCTCGATAACTTAAGACGTATGGAGAATGCATGAAAGTCGTTTACTTGAACTAAGGTTATGACACGATTTTCTAAGACAAAAAAGATCACTGGTAATGAAACAACTTAAGGCGCGTTTACACGACAGAGGAAAAATGGCACGGTTCCGCTTAAAAGTGGAACGGTTCCAATCATTTTTTGTAAAGAAACAGTGAACTTTTATCCGTTCCGCTACGGGACCATAGGCGCTATTTTTCCTCTGTCGTGTGAACGCGCCTTTAGGGTGCTGTTTACATGAGAAAACTCGCCCCGGTGCGAGTACCATATAGGGATGATTACTTGATTTCATATGGTGTTTGCAAGATGCCTACGGGATTTCATATCTTGTTTGCACGAAGGTGGGAGGCGCGGTGGCCTCATGGTTAGTGCGCTCGACTCCGGATCGAGTGGTCCGGGTTCGGGGCCTGGCCGGGGACATTGTGTAGTGTTCTTGGGCAAAACACTTTACTCTCACGGTGCCTCTCTCCACCCAGGTGTATAAATGGGTACCGGCGAATTCAATGCTGGGGGTAACCCTGCGATGGACTAGAATCCCATCCAGGGGGGAGTAGAAATACTCCTAGTCGCTTCATGCTACAGAAACCGGAGATAAGCGCCGGCCTGATGGGCCTCCTTGGCTCGAACGCAGACTTTACCTTACCTTACCTTGCACGAAGGTACACCTGACACTGACTAAATACACGTGCGAATGGACTGACGACATTTACGCGAAGGCTACCCGTAACGAAACGGGTGGTTTTCTTTGTTTACATGATACCGTTGCGACATTTCGTGCTGAAATGAAATTCTCACTCCGGTACAGAAACCGGGGTGAACCCGGGCCGGTATGACTCGTTCCGATACGATGTTTTCTGTTGGTATTCATTTAAACGAATGCAGAGCCACAAGAGGGAACCGGAGTGAACTCATTCCGGGATGAAAGTCGCCCCAGTATGTAAACACCCCCTTAAAAAGCTTTAAAAATCTCAGGATTGAAGGTAAAGCCAATGTTACTTTGTTTAACGTCGGTGAGCCCTTTATCCCCCTCGCTCTGTCAGCGCTCCGTTGTACGGATATTTAAAGCTATAGCTACACGGATCAGAGGAAAGTCGAGGCAGACGTTGAAGTCACCGAGGATCGAACCGGGGACCTCTTGCTCCGCTAGCCGCGTACTAACCAACTGAGCTATGCCTGCTCCTGATTGAGCAAACTAATCGAACCCACGATTGTGCAATTCCACACTCCAATAGACGACATTAATCTTGATTTTCCTATTTCTTCTTTCACGGGATATAGAGCTCGTCCGCTAATGGCCAGCTTCCTGTGATAGCTCGGTGGTAAACGTGGTAAAACGCAATCGAAGGCTCAAGTTCGAGTTTGTTCACAATTGCAAAGCAATCTCGACCCCAGAGCTCTTCTCTTGACTGAGGGAGAGAAGACCTCTGCGGAACCCTAAAACAAAATGTCTTCTCTTTGGTTTTCGTGAAGAACAATCAAAGCGTCTCAAATTGGTGCATTCTTGTTAGCACGAGGAGAGAGCAGGCGCTGTAATGTTCAAATGGCCTAATTTTGGCTAATAAGAACCCTCGCATGCTCTCCTACATAGAGTTTCCCAGAGCCCTGGGTCGATCAGAGGCTCTGGTGACGGGAATGAACTGCTAAGCGTCTTTCATTGTCTTTCGGATGACTAAACCGTTAAAACTTATATTGCGCGAGAAAGCAACTCACTTACACACTCGATTTTTATCATGAACAACACACACTGTGCTAAATTATATTCGCTATTTCCCTCATTCCATAATGCATCGGGGAAGGAGGTTGGGGGGCTGTATCATGCTTTAATGAACTGGATATCCATTGTTTTAATGCAAATGACCAAAGAACATCCTCAAATGAGAAATAACCCTCATAATAGAAAAACCGGATGTATCTAAAAAAGACGAGGATACCTTCACAAACTGTTCCATTGCCAGTGAAGCCTTGTTTACATTCACAACTGTAAGATCCATCGTTATTGGTACAATCGGCGGTTACGTCACATGGACTGGGATCCAACGAGCATTCGTCGAGATCTGGGAAGGAGGAACAAAACAAAAGCTGACCTTTTGTGCTTATTGACCGGTAAAAAAAAAATTATCAGGGCCCGTTTGTTCGAATGCCGATTAACCTAATCCAGGATTAGCGTAAACTCTTGTTTCATGTTTTCAAACTTTTTGATGAAAGTTCCTTTTGCTTACGTTTGTTTTTCAAGATTGTCTTCTTCTAATGTTAAGTTGAACAGCACTTGGGAGTAGCGAATTAAACTCCTTGGCTAATTTTTAATCCGGGATTAGCGCTAATAGGCATTTAAACAACCGGACACAGGAAATTAGTGCGAAAGGCAAGTAGATGTTCAAGACATGCCTGCACAAACTGTTCCATTTCCAGCGTATCCTTGTTTGCATGTGCAGATGTATGAACCGATATTGTTTGCACAATCAGCGTTCACATCACACGGACTCGGATCTAATGAACATTCGTCAAGATCTGGGAAGGAAGAACAAACCAACTTTAAGTCGCAAACTTGGGCGCTTATCACCATCAAATAGATGCAGAAGATAAGCCGCTATTCAAGACATGCCTGCACAAACTGTTCCATTTCCAGCGAATCCTTGTTTGCATGTGCAGATGTATGAACCGATATTGTTTGCACAATCAGCGTTTTCATCGCATGGACTGGAATCCACAGAACACTCGTCGATGTCTGATGGAACGAACAAAAAAAAATAGTCCGTTAATTTAAAAGCCCTATTTGGAAATAAAACTAAAGTTTTTGGGGTGCCCAGGAAATGAAACCTTGGGAAATTTGAAACTTGGGTTGTCTGAGCACTCGACATTTAGGTTCTTCTAAAAATGGAAGATAAAGTTCTTCCTTTGCAACAACATCTGCAAACATCTGAAACTCTACTCTTCTTTCAAAAGGACAACAAACTGTAAGCCCCGTCTCACATTCCTTAAAGGTTCACAACTTTGTGGGGAACCCGCACACTATCCGAAAAAGAATGGGGTATGGAGTTCCCGGTGCTGTGGTCTGTCCTGTATATAACGTCATCAAAGGAAAAATGCTCGGAAATACCAGCTATAACAAGTTACCCTATAATCCGAGGGTAAATAAAAATATGATACCACATGGTACGATTAATTACATGATGCAAGATATATCATAATATAATGAATTAAATTTGCCGAAAATGTAAGGTAGCTCTGAATTGGTTCCCATGAATTTGTTTAAAACTTTGCTGATAGTTCTATTTCCGATTGCTAATTACTATTCTACAATAAAAACTCGGGGTCACACAATTCATTTTTGAGATATAAGCAGATAAAGACGAAATATAGGTTGTCTTTGGAGAGCTTTCATGGCCTTTCATGTTGCCATTGAAAGCTATTACGGCACAATAGTGGCCGCATTTTGTTAAGCAATAATTGGTGTTTCAAATGGTTCACCAACATGGCCGTCGTCACGTCACGTGAAAATACTCTAAGAGACACGTGAAAATTCAACGGGACTCGAACCCATGACCTCTGCGATGCCGGTGCAATGCTTTACCAACTGAGCTATGAAGCCACTCAGTTGGGAGCAGGTCAATTTCTTGCGGGCTTCATAGCTCACTTGGTAGAGCATTGCACCGGAATCGCAGAGGTCATGGGTTGGAATCCCGTCGAAGGCCGCCTGAATTTTTCAGGCGTCTATAAAGTTAAGATTCCTTAAATTGTCCAGTTAAGTGCGAGGATCTGCCTCTGTCTCAGTCTACAATCCGCAATTCAAACATACATTTCTTTCATTCAATATGAACATTGCGAGGTGGTTACTACTGAATTTAGGATTGAGAGTACTATTCTCAACTTGGCATTGCCATCTCCAGTAAATCCTTGTCAGCGTATGCAGCTGAATGACCCGTCGTTATTGGCACAATCAGCATTTTTATCGCACGGGCTGGGATCCGACAAACATTCGTCGGTGTCTAAAGAGTTACATAAAAGACACGAAGGGTTAAGAGGTTAAAAATCGCGCCAGCGTGTTACCCAAAATTAGTGGAATAAAAGTGGTCCTTGGCAAGTAAACCAATTCCGGTGAAACCTGCATTTAATTCATGCAAATTTCCTGAATGACTACTTGCGTTTTTGCACATACTTTCACAGACTATTCCATTTCCAGTAAAACCTCGTTTACATTTACAACCGTAAGATCCGTCCGTGTTGTTGCAATCAGCGTTTACATCACACGGACTCGGATCTAATGAACATTCGTCAAGATCTGGGAAGGAAGAACAAAATAACTTTTAAGTCGCAAACTTCGGTGCTCATTGACCTTTAAGATAAACAACTATCACCATCAAATAGGTGCGGAAGATAAGACGCTATTCAAGTCATGCCTGCACAAACTGTTCCATTTCCACTGAATCCTTGTTTACATATGCAGCTGTACGAACCGATATTGTTTGCACAATCAGCGTTTTCATCGCATGGACTGGAATCTGCAGAACACTCGTCGATGTCTGAAATAATGAACAAGAAAGTTAATCCATGGATATCAAACCCTTGCCTGCTCATAAAATCATTTTTTTAAGGGGAGCAGGGAATGCAAACTTAATAAATTTAAAACTTAGTTTGTTTAAGAACTCAACACTTAGGGTCTTTCTATAACTGGGAACAAAATTTGTCCTTTTTAGTGTCCTCTGCAAGTGGCTAAACATTCCAGTCTTCTCGGATAAGGACGATAAACCGACAAGCCTCGACCTACGGCGCTTTATTTTTTTAAAAGCCTTTAGGACGTAAAAGAATCCAAACAGTATTCGAATGAGTCGGGCACGGAGCTCGCGATGTTCTGGTCTCTCTTCTGTAGTATATCAGAGGGTAAATTATCTGAGATACCACCTATAACGAGCTGTTTTACAATCCATGGGTAAATCAAGATACGATACGATACGATACGATACGATATGATACAATACGATAAAATTTTCAAGGTTATTACAAATTAAGTTAGGCAGCGTTTACTCGAACGCGGTTTCAAATTAGCACGTTTTCACGACTTCGAAACCGCGTCCAAACAATGCATTTTGGACGAATAGCCCTTTTCACGGTTATTTCTTTTTTTCATTTGCATTACAATGTAATCTAACGAGGATGCGAGGCAATTTCGGGTTAAAACTACAAAATGGCCCGAAATTGCCTTACATACATTTAACAATTACTCCATGAGAGCGCGTTGGATATGAGTTGGCTACAACCAGTCTCATATCAAGCGCGATTGGAATAATTATTTTATTACATTCCTTAACCTCCAAAAGTTTAGAAAGTACGACATACGAGCGAAAAAAGCCAGCAAATGTGGTCGGTCAAATAGACGCAGGTTCATCACAAAAACACTTCTTACTTTTCGCTGACTTCTAAACGTCGGATTTGATCCAAACCTTCCACAAAAACGTTTTTTTTGCTTTCGCTTTCCGGCGAAAAAAAAAAAAACCTTTAAGTTTAGCAACGTTTAGCGCAATTATTTACCATTCAAGGTCAAAGTAAGATATATGAGCTGAAAACCGAGATTGAGTGAACCAATCAGAGCACGAGAAATGCATTAACCGAGGTTGAACATTTAATAAGCTAGATTATATTGTAATGCCAATGAGAAAAACTAACCGCGAAAAGGGCTATTTACACGGAAACGTTTTAGGAGTGTTTAGGTCATGCCAATCTTGTTCCCAGGCACTCATCACAGACGAATGCAATACAAATTTCGTGCTAAAATAGTGACCGCATTCATACCGATGTGGTTTCACCGTTTACACGACAGATGAAACCGTATCGTTTTCAAAACGCCCCACTTTGGCAGCGTTTTCAAATTGACTCGGTTTCGACGACGGTCTCGATCGGTGTCGTGTAAACTGAAGGCATAACCCCTTCGAAGAAAATGCGGTTAAAATAAAACCGCTTTCGTTTAAACGCTGCCTTAGAATTGCACTTCCATTTCCAGTCAATTCCTGTTCGCATTTGCAACTGTATGATCCGTCGTTGTTAGTACGATGTGTGATCACCGCGCACCGGTGGCTTAGTTGGTTGGTTGTCACGCGGGAGGTCGTGAGTTCAACTCCGGCCGGACCCACACTCAGGGTCTTTAAATAACTGAGGAGAAAGTGCTGCCTAGGTAATGACATCTGCAAATGGTTAGACTTATAAGTCTTCTCGGATAAGGACGATAAGCCGGAGGTCCCGTCTCACAGCCCTTGTTCATTAACTCTGTGGGACGTTAAAGATCCCACACACTATTCGAAAAGAGTAGGGCACATAGTTCCCGGTGTTGTGTTCTGACCTTTCCAGCATGTGCTCGGCTTGGCAGGATTAGCCTGAAGGGTTACGTTTCTGTGAGAATGACACCACAATTGTGTATAACAGCCAGAAGTCACGCTACTTAGCCAATTGCTGGAGCCTCACCAAACCAAACCAAACAATCGCACGGGTATAACAGCCACAGCCAGATATCAGGCTACTTAGCCAAGTGCTGGAGCCTCACCAAAGCAAATCAAACAAACGCACGGGTTGGGATACACAAGAACGCTCGTCGATGTCTAATCGCAGCAGATTAACGTTTTTCAGTTGTGTATTTTCTTAAATCGACACCCTCTACCATCACAAGTAAAACCTTTTCCATGAAACCCCTGATAACACAAAGTAGTTTTAGTATAGATCAGATGTACCTCAGGACACACCTTCACAAACCATTCCATTTCCAGCATATCCCGGTTTACATTTGCAGCTGTATGATCCATCGCTGTTCGTGCAATCAGCTTTGTCGTCACAAGGAGTGGGGTTCAATACACACTCGTCGACATCTGACGGCATAAAAAAAGCACAAAAGATTGAATCGACAACTTGAAATTAGTAGACCTATCACATTCTCCGGTAGAGACAGTTTGAGATTTCTTTCCTACCTTTGCAGCTAGTACCATTTCCAGTGAATCCCTCTTTACAAATACAGCCATATGAGCCGTCGTTGTTCAAACAAACAGCGTTTAAATCACACGGACTGGAATCCGATGAACACTCGTCGATATCTAAAGGAATGAACTGAAAATAAGTCATGACGATGCTGGTCATGGTTTAGGGTTTAGGATTTATATACCACACATATCACAAAGTCTCATGACGGTTTACGATTCTTTCTCAGGGGTGAGATCGGACGTCAGCTTGTGTAACTCTACCTGGCCTGGGGAGTGGTTCGTTTTTCAGGCATACCTTTACAAGTGGTCCCATTTCCAGTGAATCCCATTTTACACACGCAGATGTAAGATCCGTTACTATTGATACAATCAGCGATTTGATCACAAGGACTGGAATCCGCTGAACACTCGTCGATGTCTGAAAGCAAAAGTAAAATGACCTGTTTTAAGAAGATCAAACTTTAAACTTGAAAAAGCGATTTTATGACCAAAAGACCCAATGTACTGAAATACAATACAATCGGTTGAATATTAGAAAACAAACAAACAAACATACCGTCACATATAGTGCCATTTCCAGTAAATCCTTGTTTACAAAAACAGCTATAAGATCCATCGCTATTGGTACAATCAGCGTTTACGTCACACGGACTAGGATCCGATGAGCATTCGTCGAGATCTGTGTACGAAGAACAAGAAAATTATAGCATCCTAAAAGTGCAATATTCATCAGATGAAAACTCAAGACGTGCCTGTACAGAATGTTCCATTTCCACTGAATCCTAGTTTACATGAGCAGCTGTAGGAACCGTTCAGGTTTGTACAATCAGCGTTTTCATCACATGGATTGGGATAGTCCGTGGAACACTCGTCTATATCTTAAGAATATGAAAGAGAAAATAAATCTAGTGAATTGTTTGCGACGCGTACAAAAGTATGCATAGAAAACTGAGATTGGTAAAACCTGCGCTTCCGTCTGAAAGACTAGGATCGGTTAATCAGTTGTCGATTGCCGAGTTTAAATAAGGAGTTACGAAAAAGGAAGATTTGAAGCGTTATACTTTCCGACGATTTAGTTTGGAATTAGCAAGAGGAATGCTAAGCTTACGGCAAGAAATCATCGGCCGAGTTAAGTAGTAAGTTGTTATTATCCGTATAAAGAAGAGCCTCTTAAGTACGCCCACAGACTATCTAAGTGACTTATTCCATCCTTGGACATACCCTCACAAACTGCTCCATTTCCAGTGAACCCTTTTTTACAATTACAGCTGTAAGACCCGTCATTGTTAGTACAAAGAGCATTTTCACTACAAGGACTGGAATCCGATAAACATTCGTCGATATCTAAGGTAAAGGAAGAAAAGGTAATTTAATTGAGACATACGGTTCCAGTTTTCATTGCTTTTTCCGGTGCTACATGACGAATTCTGCCAGATTTAGAACGGTTTTTAATTGAGTGTCGAAAGTAACTAGCGAATTGCTTTGGTTTTGCATTACTTAACTCGGTGATTGGTCCAAAGTTCTCGCGCCACTTTTTCAACCAATCAGAAGTGAAACCAAAACAAAACGTGGCTTGCGAGTGCACATTTTCCCGCGCTTTGTGTCGGCTACGTGTAATTACTTCGAGTTTGATTGGTTTACTGGATTGTCTCCGTCCTTTTTGATTGGCCAAAGTAATTACTTTGGTTTTGGTTTTACGACACTCGATTGAAACTCGCTCTACAATTTCTAACTAGGTCGAATCTTACTGATCAGTCGCTGTCATTACACGGACTGAGACCCAATGAACACAATTGATATTTGACATTGGGACCGCAGAGACAAAAATTATATATTAGGGGATGATTCGAAAAAAATCGCGATCAAAATGTACACGTTTAGCTTAAAATGAGATACCACCCTCTGAGAAGTATGGACCAAAAAGCAGTGCAAACGAAAACAAATATCAAGAGAGTACCTTCGCAAACTGTCCCATTTCCAGTGAATCCTTGTACACATGTACAAACGAAAAACCCGTCTGTATTGAGACAATCAGCATTCTTGTCACAAGGATTTGCAGAACATTCGTCGATGTCTAAAGTAAAAAAAAAGGATCAAGAATATTTTGTAACTTATGGAGTTTGTCGTTGGAAGATTGGTGATCCCGTTTTGCGAGCACACTACACTGGCTTCACTGAGTCGCCATAACATCGGAAAGGGAACAATCAAAGAGTGTTGGGCGCATGTCGGGAAAAAAAGTGGAGTGGACGACATTCAACCGGTAACAACATAACGAGACTGAAACAAGGACCCAATTTGTCGTTATTGGTCTGTCAGCATCGTCTGTATACACGCATTCCTTATTGTTGAAGAAAGTGTAATGTCTAACTGAAAAATAATCAATATTTAAACCCAGCAACAAAAAGGAAAATAACTCAATAACTGCAAATTTGAACTCTAGTGCTGACGCAAATTCTGAAACCCTTCATATTGGTCCTGGGATATAGATGTATCGCTGCCTCTTTTGTTTCGAAGAAGGGTACGTGCAAAAAAATCCGAACGTCTCACCTGATTTAGCCACACGGCTCCATTTATTCCAACAGATACGAACTGTTTAAATGTATTTAATCTGGTGGTATTTCGGTGAAAGGAAATCTGACACGACCAACGCGCTGCAAAAGCGCGTTCTGAATCGTGGAAGACTGTAAGGTTCCTATGTCTGGACTGGTTGAGTGACAAACTCTGGTCGTTGGCAAGGCCAAACTTGAAAACGAAACTAACCTAGGCTGTATTCAACTTTCTCTCGGTGTTCCAGCTCTTTTTTTTTTTTTTTTAGAAAACCCGTATGTAAACGTCATAGTGGGTAACTATGTAACCGCTAAGAGGCCGTTATAGATGGACGACTTAACTTCATACCCTGACAGTATGTGCCATTTCCTGTGTATGCTGCATCGCAAATACAGTTGTACGAGCCATCAGTGTTGGTACATGCAGCATTGGTGTCACACGGACTTCGCTCGGACGAGCACTCGTCAATATCTAAGGAAGACAAATTTCGATGAGATGACTCTTCAAGGAACACACACCTACAACACGTTTACAACCGAGACATACCCTGGCAGTATGTGCCATTTCCTGTGTACCCTGCATCACATATGCAAGTGTACCAGCCGTCAGTGTTAGAACACGCAGCATTGGTATCACACGGACTTCGATCGGACGAGCACTCGTCAATATCTAAGGAAGACATATTCCAGTGAGATGAGTACAGCAAAAATCAGATGCATATAACAAGCCTGGCAAGCTTGAACTGTCAAAAAATTCAATGTGCGAGTGCTTAGTCAAACTGAAGGCCTCCTTATTCCTCTAATTATTCGGGTTGCCCCGATCAATAGCGGGATAGGATTAGATCTTTTGCCTGTAGAAAGGCCAAGCATAACACGGACAGTAGGTCCCCCACACGCCGGGCATCTTCATGCCATTTGCAATTACTTATACTGAACAACATAGAAAACTAAGAGAAATGCCGATTTACCGTTGCCAAGTGGTT
>NC_090883.1:51268726-51273726 GCF_036669925.1 Montipora capricornis | reverse complement strand
TGTCAAAATGAAATTTCGTTTCTTCACCAGGAACAAAGTAATTTAAACGAAAATTCTATGCAGATGGTAATCGTACAGTACAGTTTTTGTTTGAAAACAAAAAAAGAGGCACTTACCAACACAAGTAGACTCATTTTCTGTGAATCCCTGTTTACAAGTACACGAGAAAGATCCATTGCTGTTGATGCAGTCCGCGTTTTCATCGCAAATGTCATTGATTAGACACTCGTCGATATCTGTCGAGGAAATAAAAAAAACAAAATAATATTACGCTTCGATAAAGCATTTGTAATGCTCCTTAGACTCTAGATCAGTGCAAATTGAACTGTTCAAGTTCAACTTCGCAAAGCGATTGCTTTCTACGACGAAAAGCACAAAAAGCGCTTATTTTTTCGTACTAGAAGACATTCACTATTGTAAAACATATATAAAAGAAACAAGAACATTGAAGGAAGTAGTTTTTCACAGCATTTTGTTGCATCCTAAGATATCCTTCAATTTAAAGCTGTAAAACGTGACCAAAATTACAAAACGTTTCAGACGACGTTTCCACGCTACATCACATAACATCAAGGAGCGGACTAAATTTTCCTATTTCGCCAGTATAAGGCCAAACAGAATCAAGATATGATGATGATCTCACAACTGAACATGATTATTTTCACATTTCAAATATATAACTTGCACATTATTAGTCGGTGTATACCACGTAACAGCCTTTAGGTAAAGAAAAGAACGAAGTAGCAAACTCAACAAAATTGCAATGTTTACTTTACCAAGGCAAACTGTGCCATTTCCCGTGAAGCCATCTTTGCAAATACAAGCGTACGATCCATCGCTGTTGAAACACTCCGCATTTTCGTCACACGGGCTTCCATTCTTGGTACACTCGTCAATGTCTGAAAGGAAACAGAACTAAAGTCTGTAAGAGGTCTTTTCACTAGACAATTTTCTCTTTCTAAAAGAAGTTTCATCATTCAAGAACTATACCAGAAGCAAAACATGTGCTAACAATCACGAATAACGCTTTTGAGTGTATCAGCAGGTAAAAGGTGCACCTCTGACTAATCAAGCCAGCAATACAAAATTTTAGAATAGCTTGTAATCTCACAATCTGATTGGCTAATTTGGTGTTGTCGATAAGAGTCTAGACAACGCGGCCCGCGTCAACTTCTCACGCAATTGTAATAGCCAATCAGAAACGCTCATTTTGGTAATAAACCAATCAGTTTACGAGAATGTTATAAATAACGCTTGCTCTTTCTTTGGGTCACGATCTTGGTTACGTTCTGAAACATTTTCTTTGACGTTGAATATTGCGGTAAAAACAGGGTGAGTCTGTAGTTATTAGGGACCTTAAGATCTGCGACGGCGACTTCAACGAAAACGTCACCTCGAAATATCACTTTGCTTTATCATAATTCTTTCGCGGTTATTCTATCTCATTCACTTCTTACAATTTGGGCGAAGTATCCTAAAAATAAATTGGTGCGAGCAGTTACTAAGTGAAAATAGAGAATGAAAGATTCTCTGTTGCATGCTCGCGTTGTCGTCAACACCTCAAATTTGGTAATTTTTACGTCGTCCTTACGCAGAGTACCGCAAAAATCCGTCCTAAAATCCGTGCTGCACGTGCGGCACGATTTATGCTCTTTTAACCAATGAGATCATTGTTTTGCGGCGTTGTTGTTGCCGTCGCCGTCCTAAAATCTTAAGCTCCCCATTGTTCTGTGGGTTGTCTGTGTAACCCGTGCCTGTAGTGTATTCTGGGTAGTGAATAAAGTTAAGATGGCGGACTGAAAACGTGAATGTGTTTTCTGGAGTGTAATCCGTTCGCATCGTGGAACAGTCTGGAGTACAGACATTACATTGGCGACAAGGATGTAGAAAAAGTTATTTTCTAGTATTATGGCGGTACATCCTATTCCACCAATGGATATTTCGGGGCCGAAGTTGGAGTTGAGCGAATGATGGCGTGTTTGGCTTTAAGGGTTCACATACTTTGCCGAAGGGAAAGTAAATTTGCAAACCCCCGCGACAGAGCTTTATCGGGCCGGTACTCAATGCAAGAGATCTTCGAAAACTTGGTAATCGTTCCCCTTCCTGAAGGCCAAGAGGATGATGTTTATCAACAAGCTGTACGAGCTTTGAATGCTCGTTTTCATGTTTAGAAGAACGCCGCCTATGAAAGACAAGTTCTGCGTCAGTTACACCAAAAACCTGGCGAAGATGTGGACTCGTTCGTCCTTCGACTTAGGAAACAAGCAAGGCATTGCGGCTATGGAGATGAGGAACTCGACTTCGCAGTGAGAGACCAGTTGCTTGAGAAAGTATCGTCCCAAGAATTACGGGCCAAGTCATTCGAGGTGACAAACATACAGCTTGCAGCAGCAGCATGGGAAACGGCACGACGTCAAGCAAGCGTAATTGCTAGAGGGGAAGGAAATTCGAGCGTAAATGTGGCCCAGCACAGAGAAAGGAAAGAAACATCAGGCGGGCAAGGCACACACAAGTGCTATGCATGTGGGAGGCCCGGGCATTTTTTGCGTGACAAGGTGTGTCCTGCGAGGGGTAAGACGTGTGCAATACGTGGGCAATACGTTGTAGGCATGAGGCGGATGGAAAGCAGAGTAAGAGTGGTGGGAGAGTAAGTGGGAGTAACAGTCAGCGAAAAAGTAATGCTAGATGCAAACCACCGCTAAGGCCCAGACAGCAATTCAATTAAGTGGAATATGATAGCGGAGAGGAACTTTTCGCCTGCACAGTAAACTTCGGTGGGGAAGCAACATGTAATAACATTGTAGCAGTGAAGATCAATGGTACCTCTACTAAGATGCTTGTTGATTCTGGGGCGCACTTTACTGTACTTGGTGAGCGGCGGTTTCACATCCTTGTGAGAAGTGGCCTAAGAGCAAGAGAGGAATCCCCGTGTCCATGGAAATGGGTGTTTTCCGGTCGTTGGCAAATTCGAGGCTACTATAGAATGTCATGGGCAGACTGTTCTTGTTACGCAGGGAGAAGGACGGTGTCTACTAGGTTGCTCAGCTATTAAGTGCCTACAAGTGCTCAAAGTTGGACCAGAACTAGCATGTACGACAACAGTCTATTTAGTTCACAGTGACATTGAAAGTATTGCGGACCGTTTTCCAAAGGTGTTCTCTGGAGTGGGCAAGCTGACTGGTTACCAACTTCAGCTGCATATTGATCGCAAAGTTATACCAGCAGCACAAAACCCGAACGGGGTACCCTACCCATTAAAAGATAAAGTCCAGCAGAAGATTGAAGAGTTACTTGATCTTGACATTATCGAGAAAGTGTCAGGCCCAACAACCTGGGTCAGCCCTGCTGTATTTGTTCCCAAGCCAAACAAAGATGAAGTGCGGATATGTGTTGATATGACGCGCGCAAATGAGACAATTCACAAGGAGAAATTACCCATACCCATAGTGGACGAGGTGTTGGAAGAAATGAATGGAAGCACATGCAGTTTTCTCCAAGCTAGACATGAAAATGGGTTTTAATCAGGGATATCACAATATTTTCAGCTGGTGATTCACTGTTTCGTTACAAGAGGCTGCGTTTTGGTGTGAACAGTGCTCCTGAACAGTATCAGAACATTGTACGGCAGACGATTGCTGACTGCCCTGGAGCCACCAATATGGAAGATACCATTGTTGTTCACGGGAAAACGAAAGAAATCTTATCACATTGCTACACCGTTTGCAAGAGAGGAACGTGACCCTCAACAAGGATAAGTGCAAGATTGGAATGTGCCAAATTGTCTTCATTGGACTGCTTTTAAAAAAGCATGGTGTGGGGCCAACAATGGAAAAGGTCAGCTGTTCGTGAAACAGAGCCCCACACTAAAGTTGCCGAGCTGAGGAGCTTTCACAGCAGAACCACTACGGACGTTGACACGACAGGAAACCAAATGAAAGTGGGGCAAGGAGGAAAACAAAGCGTTTGAAGCATTAAAGAGGCAATCGGTGGAGGCATCAGGGAGTGAAGAGAGCATTGCATTTTCCAGCCGTAGCTTAAGCGAGGTTGAGCGTCGCTACAGCCAAACAGAAAAAAGATGCATTGGCAGTTGTTTGGGGTTGTGAGAGGTTCAGTCTTTATATATGAGGGCTAGAGTCATTTCAGCTTGTTACTGTAAAGCTTTAATTTGGAGGTTATTTATGGACCAAAGTCCAAACCATCGGCCAGGGTTGAGAGATGGGTACTGTGTTTAATGCCTTTCAAGTACACCGTGCGACATGTACCCTCAGGCCAGAATATTGCTGAGTGTCTAAGTCGTTTGACGAAGATACCCACTTCATCACAGTCTAATAAGTGAATTCGAAGAATGCATGAGAATGTTGGCAATCAGTGCAACCCCACGTACGTTGACAACTAGAGAGATAGAGTGAGCTTCCACTGAGGACGAGGAACTCACAACCATCCGCAAGTGTTGGAAGCCAGGGGACTGGTCCACTGCCCCAAATTCCTACAAGTTGCTATCTGATGAAAGTACAGTGATTGGAACACTGGTTATGAGTAATGTACGGATCTTTGTGCCATTGCGCCTGCGTGATCGCGGGATTGTGAAGACAAAAAGATCGTCTCCGAAGTAAAGTATGGTTGCAAAACATGAATTCTGTGGTGGAAAGACACTGCAAGATGTGCCTTAGATGTCAGGCTGTGACTTCTGTTATCACTACACCGCTGGTTAAAACAACAACCATCCCCTCCAAGCCACGGAGAGACCTTGCAATAGACCTGATGGGTCCGCTACCAACCGGAGAAAGCCTTCTCGTCACTGTTGATTATTACAGTAGATGGATAGAGGTGGATGTAGTACGGAACACATCTAGCAGTACCAACATCAAGTACCTTGAGAAGCATCTCTCCCGTTAAGGCATCCCTGAGACACCGCGGAGTGTAAGCCATGAGATGGGGAAATTCCTGGATGAGGTGGGTATCAGGCATAAGAGAACTATTCCTTATGGCCAAGCGTAAAT
>NC_090883.1:51248726-51263726 GCF_036669925.1 Montipora capricornis | reverse complement strand
TCCAGTGTAACACTGAATATCTCCAGCTTTTGAAGGACAAGAAGATAATTTTCTCTTTTCAAACTTCGTTCGCACCTTTTTCATGATTGGACAACTGGCAACATCTGGTACAATAATGACGCGATGATCGTAATATAACGCGGACTTTTCTTTTCGAAATAACGTCCCGAAGCGGCGAATTTGCTTTAGCTCTTTGGTGCTATCCACCTTTACATCAACAACTTAACTTCACCTTCCACTTAATTCAATTATTTAATTAGACTACCGTCAAACAGCAGAAGGTAAAATGATGCGATGCATGTAACAAAGACACATTCGCAGTTTTATCATGAACTGAACCTCTTATTTACCAAGACAAGCTGTGCCATTTCCTGTGTAGCCATCTCTGCAAATACAAGCGTACGATCCATCTTTGTTAAAACAATCTGCGTTTTCCCCACACGGACTTCCATTCTTGGTGCACTCGTCGATGTCTGAAGAAATACAAATAAATCAAGTGCTCTCAACAAGATTGGTTAAATCTTTCAAGAAAATAACCATTAACGTACCAGCGCAAGTGGAACCATTCCCAGTGAATCCCTGTCTGCAAGTACACCTGTAAGATCCGTCGGTGTTGAAGCAGTCTGCGTTTCCATCGCATGGGTCTGAGGTTTGACATTCATCAATATCTGATAAGAAAAAAAAAATTAACAAATTTGCTCACACAATAGGGGGTTTAAGTACAGACAACGAGAATGGCACGGGAACGCCACAAACAATAGCTTCAATGAACAAAGAAAAAGGCCCTGCAGATCCGCCCTTTTTTATTCTTCTCTTGTCGTTGTCTTCCTGACAAAGGCGTGAAATGACCAATTAAATTTTTATTTTTATTTTTATTTTATTTATTTTATTTTCTCCATTTATTTATTTTACATTTACATTGTATTACAAGATTTGAACATGACGATGTTAGATGCTAAATGGAGAGGGCAAGATATAGTTAAACTAATTACATGCCCTTTGATTAAATTAAAGTTTTATTTAGGTTAAAAGAGAAAAAAGAGAAGTATGAACTCTATAACTATGAAAAACCATGAAAAATATAACGAGAGGAAAAGAGAAACCAATTAAATTCGAGATTATGTGAAGGACATGGGCACTCGGTGACCGCCGGATTTTCAACCTTCTCTCTTAACATATTCACCGTTCGTTCCGACTTTATTCCTGGAAAGTTGGTACTCGCTCTTCATGTCAAAAATAATCGCAAAATCACCATAAAAAGGTGGAGTTATATTTTCAAATGGCATCCTCGCAGAAGCCGTCCTTTTCGTACTTGCTCAAGCTCCCAAATGAAGTGTGCTTACTATGTAAAACTCTCCTATAATTGTCATCTTGATTTCGGTCGATACAACAACATACAACAACATAAAGCTATTGATGCGAGCGATGCCTATGAATATGGAAAGCGCGTGTGCTTAGTGCTTATACTTCGACGACACCACACTGCGAAGCAGCTATAGATGAATAGCAGCGTCTAGCACATTTTTAGCTTGAATTCCTGTTAATTTAAGTTTGTTAAATTTCTAAATGAACTTGAATTAAAGCTAAAAATGCGCTAGACGCTGCTATTTATTTATAGCTCGAAGCCCTCCAATATACTGCAGCTGAACCAAATATGCACATACCAATACAAGTGGATTCATTTCCAGTAAATCCTTGCTTGCAGGAGCATATGTAAGATCCGTTGGTGTTGACGCAATCAGCGTTTTCACCACAAATGTCCGAAATGAGACACTCGTTGATATCTGAAGAAAGAATTAAAAATTTATTCCAATCGCTCTCGTCCTCACACTCAGCAGCTTAAAAAGGCGGCGTAAAACAGCTTCAACTCTCGCAACAAACTGTACTATTAAGAGGTGTTGAATCTACAAAGCTTTTTTTCATAAAACGGCAAAGTCATGGTACCATATGAGAAACCATTGTTTCACAAGATGCACTCATGAATGTGTCCCAATAAGTTACCATGAAAAAAAGGCCCTTCATAGCGACAACCAATGTTTTGTTTAAACTTTTATAACCCAAAGCGTAACGGCCTCGGTCACCCCCAATTTTTATTGCTGCAAAGTAGTTAGAGGAATAAGATGAAACTCTCCACAAAGTTAAAAAGCTTCTCCGGAGCTGATTCATAGCTACTTTCACACTTCGAGCACTAGAAGTTTTTAAGGTGGCTCTCAATCCGCTCCAGATATTTGTTTTTAACTTTTGCAAGATATTTATCTTAGCCTACTAGTAGCTTTCCAACGATAAAAATGGAGGTCACTGAGTTCGCTTTCGAGAAATAAACGTATAAAAACAAAATATAGCGTATTTTTAGAAGGCCTTTTTTGTTGCCTTGGTAACTCGTTACGTCATATCAATGAATGCATCTTGGTAAGTGGATATTGGTGTTTCGTATGGTACCATGACATTGCCCATACGTGAAACAGTGCTGTAGAGTTAATCGTTTTAATGAAACATTCCCTCGAAATTGTCGATACTGGTTAAGCCACCTTAAAGAAAAATAAAATAAAATCGAGATTTTTCTCCCTCAAAACAAGACTGCATGTACGTTTTTCGTTATCTTTTATTTTACTAATACTAACCGGTGCAAGATTTTCCATCGCCTGTGAATCCCGCATCGCAGGAACACTCGTATGATCCGTTTGTGTTCAAACACTCCGCATTGATATCACAAGGACTGGCTAAACATTCATCAACATCTAAAAAAGCAAGTTAAAAGAAATTTAGCGAATTTCCGGTCTCTTTGATTAGGCACCCTTATCATTAAGGAATGGTTCAAAGCCTACCTATACAAGAAAAACCATTTCCAGTGAGGCCCAGTTTGCAAGTACAAGTGTAAGATCCGTTGGTGTTGATGCAGTCCGCGTTTTCATCACACGTGTCAAAAGCTTGACACTCATCGATATCTGAAGTAAAAAAAAGAGTCAATATCATCGTCATCATTGGAAACCCCACCTTTTTCTTAGTCTATTCAAGGATACAGAGCAGCATAAGCCAAATGAATACCATTAAAAAGACAAAAACAAAATCAACTACAAGCAAGAAATGGCAATTCAATTTCCAAATTTCTTTTTACCCAGACAAACTGTTCCATTTCCTGTAAATCCGTCCTTACAGATACAAGCGTAGGATCCATCTTTATTAAAACACTCCGCGTTTTCATCACATGGGCTTCCATTTTTTGTACATTCATCGATGTCTGAAAGAGATCGAATTAATCCTCTTTTTAATTAATGCATTATCATTTGAGGCCCAATTAAACTTTCACTGAAAGAATTGAGCGATGAAGGCTTGTTCGGAGAGCTCTACCATAGTGTTTACAGCACACAGCAAAAGAAAGGCTGAAATTTTCGTTTTGCAAAGAAACTTATATATTTCATTTGTTGGCTGTGATAATTGTCCAGATAAGTGCGAAGATTATGTCTCTCTTTCGTCGATAGCCCGCACTTCAAATATGTACATTTCTCTCAAAAACAGGTATCTGGCGCATCCTCAAGGGAGAGAGATAAGTCAGAACAGAATGTTCATGCTTTCATGACAAAGCAGCAGTCTGCCATTTGCCCTTTAACGGCTGTTTAACGGAAACGCGATACTTAATCTCTCGCATATGAGTAAAAGGAATCTTCTTAAAAGCAATAGTTTTAAGCACAACTAGAGTCCATGACCCAGAAGTCTCGATCAGCGATAGAATGCGGCCCACCAGTTTTCAGTATTATTGTGTTCGAGGAGAACGCATTCTAGTCGTGTCGCCAGTTCCGCGGGATGTCCCTCGGGTATAGATCGTAAAGCCACAGGATTTCAGCGTTAGGACTCCATATTGCCCTTGCACAAATAACCTCGATCTCATGTGATAGTGCTACCATAACGGCTTGCCAAAGGGAAGTCAAGTCCTGTTGAACGGGGTCAATACCTGGATGAGTGACCGACCGTCCGGAAATGCCAAATGAGAGTCTCGTCGATGACAAAACAGGAATCGAACGCACCTGACTAATAGACCTTTTTCTATATATTTATATTCAACTTGAAAGAGAGGTGCTGAGGAAAAAGAAAGCGGATGATATGTGAATATTTTTCACATTCGTTCCAGCGTGTTTCTATTGTTTTAGTCCTCACTGCCTATTCTTGATTACTGCTAGTCTATTATTAGGACGGATATTTTTGCGGGAAAAAATTGTGGACTATTTTCCATGGTTGCGAATACTTCGGGTAATCAGTGACTTGATTGTGTTGAACAAAATTCGAAAAGGCTGGGGATGGCCAGCTAAATAAGTTTTCGAAATTTGTAGGAAACCTTGGCTCGGGTGCCCCTGAGGGCTTTGGTTCCCCAAGGTAGGCAACCAGTTACCAGCTTACAGAGCCCGCATGGTGCTAAAATTTAATTTGCAATCACAAGACACAAGCTCATTTAGTTGTAAGCCAGGGCATCTACATGCAAATACAGTGCTGGGCCTAGCTGGGCCTAACTGAGACAGATCTTTCCCCGCGATCGATGGAAAGGTAAAGAAGTAAAATGAAATTACCTAGGCAAGCTGTGCCATTTCCCGTGAAGCCATCTTTGCAAATACAAGCATACGATCCATCGTTGTTGAAACACTCCGCGTTTTCGTCACACGGGCTTCCATTCTCGGTACACTCGTCGATGTCTGGGCCGCGGAAAATAAGAAAAAAAGACAGAGTTACTACACAAAGGAAAAGTTAACACCTGCTGTACTACTACTAATACAACAACTGCTAATAATAATACAACTACTACTACTACTATACTACTACCACTACCACTACCACTACTACTGAATTTTGGTAGTTGTAGTCAAATGACGCCATCGTGAAAGTTGCCTATTTAGACAAACAAGCTTGCCTTAGGCAAGCCTTTTAAGCAAACTGTGAAGTCTTTTCAGTTTTGAGAAGCGCACTTAGGACACCATTTGTGCAGTGTTTGAAAATTCAAAGTGCCCAAAATCCCTCCCTTTATGAACCGCGGCAAATATTCTTGCTTTGGGTTCCGCTTTCCTTGACATTCAAAAAGTAAGCACCAACTGCCCATGGTACCGTCTAAGATTCATTTGGTATCTCTACTACTCCAAACACGCACCTTCACAACTTGTTCCATTACCAGCAAAACCAGATTGGCAGGTGCAGTTGTACGAGCCTTCGGTGTTAATGCACTTAGCGTTGACATCGCAATCTGAAATGTCGGCTTCGCATTCGTCGACATCTACGAAGTAACAGAAAATCACAGCATAGAACCATTAAACTAACGGGAAAAGAAGACTAGACTACACTTCTTTTCGAGAAGACTTGAAACTGATTTTAAAACCTGGACCCGGTTGTTCGAAACCCGATTAACTTAATCTAGGACTAGCGCAAACTTCTGTTAAATGTTTTCAACTTTTTATTGAAATTTTCTTTTGCTTACTTTTGTTTTTCAAGATTGACTTCTTCTAATGTAAAGTTTTGCCGAATATCAGCGTTGAACAGCAGTTAGGAGTTGAGAAATAAACTCCTTGGTTAATTTTTCACCTGGGATTAGCGTTAATCGGCTTTTCAACAACCGGGCCCTGCACTATATGAAACGCATGAATTTCTTCAATACGTTAATTCAAGACAAAGTACTCAGATCAAGCTGTAGTAGACATAGTGAAAGAGCAAAAACTGAAATAGTTTAGGGAGCAGGGCTTGCGCAGTGGTGAGAGCACTCGCCTGCCACAAGTATGGCCCGGGTTCGATTCTTAGACTTGGCGTCACATGGTTGGTTCTCTACTCTGCTCCGTGAGGTTTTTCTCCGGGTACTCCGATTTTCCCCCCTCGTAAAAAACCTATAATTTGTCAGAGCGAGTTTCAATTAAGTGTCGTAAAACCAAAACCAAAGTAATTACTTTGGCCTATCAAAAAGGACGGAGACAATCCGGTAAACCAATCAAAATAACACGTAGCCGACACAAACCACGGGAAAATGTGTACGCGCGAGCGATGATTTGTTTTGGTTTCACTTCTGATTGGTTGAAAAAGTGGCGCGAGACCTCTGAACCAATCACCGAGTGAAGTAATGCAAAACCAAAGTAATTCACTAATTACTTTCGACACTGAATTGAAAATCGCTCTATAAGTTGATTTGATTTGACTCTTGCATAGGGTGCCCAACTATTGCCTCAGGGCTAAATACACTTGACACTTCAATTCGCCCTTGTCAAACGGCGGCCATATTGTCCCGGGAGACCGAAAAAGGTTTGTTTTACCACGCCAAGCCTCACCCCCATGGTTTCCACTGCGAGGCTTGGCGTGGTAAAATAAAGCTTTTTTGCTCTCCCGGGACGTCGTGTGACAAGGGCGAATAAAGTTCATTATTACAGTACCCTATCAAGATAAATCCTACCGGGAAAAGAAAAAAGTTGTAAATACCGAGGCAAAGTGAAAGATCATCAACGCGCGCAAATCCAGGTCTGCAGATGCACTGGTATTTCCCGCCGATTTCCAAACATTCCTCGCTTTCCGAGCAGGGCCTCTCACAGACACCGAGAGCTACGAGGCAATGCATGTCACTGAATTACATCGAGTCATTTTATCAACTACAAATAATTTATATAGCACAGTTGTTACATGGATGCCAGTCAAAAACGCTTTACAAGTATGAGTCAAGAAAAATAAATATCTTATCGCAAATTATGCTGTAAAACCTCAAAAGGTAGGAGACAACTGGATAGTCACTTTCAAAACGCGATGGACTCAAATTCACGGGCACTGAAAGAAATCAAGTCTGAGGTCAGGACGAGAATTGAAGGTACAGAGTATCCGCATGCAATGCAAATGTCCAAACTCTCGACTACACTGCCTCAATAAGCGTACCTAGTGTCGAATTCTGCCAATGTACAGGAACAAATAAAATTGGTCTCATAAATTTGGCTGAAAAAATTAATACTCGTGGTGAACTAGCTTTATTGAAGGATTTAGTACTGACTCAAAGACTTCAAGATTAGAATCACACACCTGTGCAAGTTGTTCCATTGCCAGTGTATCCAGTTTGACAGGTGCAGTTAAATGAGCCCTCGGTGTTGGTGCAATATGCGTTTGGATCGCAGTCTGTCACACCAGCCGCACATTCATCAAAATCTGCAAAGGAATTCGCGCATAAAAAAAAATGCTCACAGGTGAACTAGCTTGATTGAAAGATTTAGTAGTGAACCAAAGACTTTAAGCTTAAATCACATACCGGTGCAAGTTGTTCCATTGCCAGTGTATCCCGTTTGACAGGTGCAATTAAATGAACCCACAGTATTATCGCAAAATGCGTTTGCATCACAGTCTGCCATACCAGAGGCACATTCATCAAAATCTGCAAAAGAATTCGGACATTAACAAATACTCATGGTGAACAAGCTCTATTGAAGGATTAAGTACTGAATCAAAGACTCCAACCTTAAAATAACATACCGGTGCAAGTTATTCCATTGCCTGTATATCCGGTTTTACAAGTGCAATTAAACGAGCCCACGGTGTTGGTGCAATAAGCGTTTGGATCACAATCTATTACACCAGCGGCGCATTCGTCAAAATCTGCAAAGGAATTCGCGCATAAATTTCTTTCTTACCTCGAAGGAATTTAATCATCAGGATAAGTGAGGTCCTGAGAAGGAGCGGTGTTTGTTATTAACGTTTTGGCAACCAGGCACGGGATACTTGAATTTGCGCTAACCGACATTCAATTGCGCGTGCTATTTAACAATTAGACCCGTAGCCCGCAAGGGCTACGGGTCAATAGCCCATGAGGCGAAGCCGAATGGGCTATTGACCCGTGGCCCTCCACTAGTTGGGTGATACTAATTCAGTTTATCCGTTTTGGCAACGCACCATTTAAATTTTAAATTCGCGCAAGCCACTTTAGTTAATGTCGTGACTATTTTAGTTGTTTTTGACTTAGACAAGCTGACCATTTGCTAATCCGTTGCTAAGCAGCTGCTAACCCGTGCATAGTTGCACTAATTTGCTAACCTGATTTGTAAATCTCACTTTACAACTGTGATTTGTCAGGGTTGAAATGTTATTTTGACACAAAGAGCTTTTGTATAATAAGAATGGGGCAACCATAACACATGACAATTAATCAAGATGTCGGAGCTCGGGAAATTTGAAAGCAAATTAAGGCTGGTTTTCACTAGCGACGGAGGCGGAGTCGTAGTCGGAATCGTAAGACCGCTTATGACCAAGTGAAAATAGAAGATCGGCGTCGTAAGCGGAGTCATCAGCTCGACGGAATCGGAGTCGGAAGAATCAGAACGTTTTCATTTCTTCCGACTCCGCTTATGACTCCGTCACTTATGATCCAGTGAAAACTAGACTGCCGGAGTCGGAAGCAGAAGCGAAAGAACCAACCAATCACAATGCTTGGAATCGATGTTTGTGATTGGTTTATTCATCCCCTTCTGCTTCTGACCCCGACAATGCAGTTTTCACTGGATCGTAAGCGACGGAGTCATAAGCGGAATCGGTATTCCGCTTCCGACTCCGACAGTTTGATTTTCAGATCGTATCGCTCTGCGCTTCTGATTACGACTCCGACTCCGACTCCGTCTCCAGTGAAAACCAGCCTTTAATCGATTCTGAAATTCATTGATACTGTCTTTGAAAAATGTAAACAAATTTGAAAGTAAACAATGTTTGTTTTGGTCTAATTACAGTCATTTTTCTGTTGGATTGGATGTTTTCATGAAGACCCTCTTCATAAAATATACTAGAATATGTTTTTTGCTTTGCACACTTCACACTGTTTTCGAACCTGCACAAAGGCCTTGTTCGTTTTGTATGAAACCCTCAGTGCATCTGCATTTGTAAGATCCATCAGTATTTGAACAATCCGCATTGGAGGGACATTTGGCCGAGCCATCTTTGCATTCATTTCGATCTGAAAACAAAAAGAGAAGAAAATCAGGGCCTCTTGAGATCTGAATTGATCAAAAACTTATTACACGGCTGGCATTTGATTTTCCGATTGGCTGAGCGGCAATAAAGCCACTTCAATAAATTCACGTCCATAAGGGAAATTTCTGTGGTCATTTATACTGAACGTGACATGTTTGGGGCGATCCCGCTATCCGGGTTATTCTTTCATAGAACCTGTCTTGCATGAGGCGTACGGTATTAACTCCTCTCCCTTTCTTCGAGGCATTTGTACATGGCCAGGTTGAAGAAAGTTCGCAATGCGCAATGATTGCAATCCGACCCAAAACGCACAAACAGAATCATGGATTTTTTTTTTTATGTACTCACGTTCTCAGAGCAAAGAAATAAAAATAAGCGCACAAGAATTCATGCGCGAAAAGGGCTTCCTAGTGAGTTACATCACAAATTTCTTCCCGCCAAATATCCCTCAGTTCTTTTGAAGGCCTGTGACGTAGGTTATACTGTTTTTTTGTTCGACACATCACAAAGATTAACTGCGAAGGTGATTTGTGAAACAAGCCAGGCAATTAACAATCGTCCCTGGTTTTGCAGGCGTATATCGAGTTCAGAAGCACACAGGAAGTTCGGAGAGCTGAAACGGCGATAAGTTGCTCGAGGCAAAGCCAAGAGCGACTTAAGCTATTTCAAATGCTTCCAAAGTCCTCAAGCGCTTTTTTACTCGATGTACACAAAGCTAAAAGGATAAAGCAATTGTTCCCATAACGTCGCCAGTGCATTTTCTGCGAAGAAAGAGAAAGATTGCATTTGCTCACGCCATGAACGCGCAGAAAAAAATCAATAAGCAGGCTCGCCGCGCCCACTGGGAAGAATTACGTGGATTTGCCTACTATGTTATAACTTAAACATGTACCTAGACAAGTTTTGCCATCTCCTTCATAACCTCTGATGCATCGACACACATAAAAGCCAATAGTGTTTGAACATAAAGCGTTCACATGACAATCCGATTCTCCAGTACTGCACTCATCGATATCTAAATTTAAGAGAAAAATTAATAGTTGGCATAAAGGGATTTTTCACAGTTTAAGGATACTCAACGGCACTCTCTCGTTTACATAGCTGTAAACGTTCTTCTTCTTAGACTGTGTTTAAAATTAAAATCTATTGTTTGCCCGAGATCTAAACATTTTTTTCAAAAAATAATGGATCGGTTGAAATGGTTTATAAGATTCTTTTGAAGATTATACAAATAACTCTTGACATTTTGCAACGATATTCCTAATCATTGGAAACTCTTTATATCGGCAATAACTGTCAAGAAACGCGATATACCTCTTCTCTCAAAATATTTTACCTTGAATCATTGCCATTAATTTTGCTTAAAACTGACAACAAAAAAGGCAGGAACGTGACTTGAGCTACGTTTTAGGGTGGGCAATGGGTAATGACGTCACAAGTTCAGTCTATCTGGTCCTTTCACTACCCTTCCCTGTCGGGTGCGACGGGACGAAACACTTATCAATAAACGAGTTGTCAGTTTGAAATACTGTGTAAGTAAAAGGAAATTACGTGACAGAGCTACGAAATAACAGCCATCGAGAGGTTCCATTGAGCCACGTGGTACTTGGCAATTATCGCATTCAACGGGTAAGCAACAGTAAGAAATCCAAGGTGCGCAAAGCAGTAACTAATTACCTTTGCAATTTCCTGCTTCTCCGATGTAACCAGGCCCACAGGTGCATTTGTATGACCCCAACGTGTTCAAACAACTTTCATTTACTGCGCACGTGTCGTTCCTCTTGCATTCGTCTCGATCTGTTAAAGGAAGGAATCAACCCTCAGAGTAGAAATCCTATTATTCAACAAGGTACCTATAGCGACCTTCAGCAAATTTATAACATTGTAGAAAGTACAAAATACTCCAGCAAAGGCTAGAGAACGTGTTTTTCAATCACTTCATGGAATTAAAGCTGGGTGCAAATCCGATAAGGGTTATGTTACGCTGTGTACTATTCATGACGAGAAAGACGATTATGATAAAGCCACTGGAAGCTGAAACGTTTTGTACACTTTTCGCATATTTGTCAAACACCTCAAATCTTGGAAAACCACTTCCCTAGTGTTGTAATTATAGACAAGTAACTAGGATAGTTAACCATTAAAATTCACTGCCTTTTACAAACACTTACAAACTCAGTTTGATTAAAAGCTGGGAACCGGAATTTTCCAGGGAAGAGTGTCGCAAGACAGATAGAGTCAATTTTATTGGAATCGTTGCAGAACAGTGGGTGGGAGGGTCAAAATCTGGAACCAGATTGTAACGGCAGATCTTATAAAAAGGAGCCACAGATCCAGAGTCAATGAGGTGTAATAAGCGTACTCGCGTTGCGAGCAAGGCAAATTAGAGGTTTAATAGACGATGGAAATATTTGCTTTTTCTCATGCTACCCATGCAATTTCCGGTAATACGACCGACACACATTCGCGCCTCGCTATTAACAATTGTTAGCGCCACAAGAGACTACATGCTTTGCGGAGCGAGCGTGAGACGTACCTACGCAAGTTCTACCATCACCCTCAAAACCTCGGATACAGCGACATATGTAACTTCCGGGAGTATTGGAGCAGAGCGCGTTCTCGTGACAAAAACTCTCTCCCGTTTCGCATTCGTCTTTGTCTGCAAAAGAACGGTCATGTTTCGTTGTGGGATAAAACAAAAGCTCTCAGAACTGGCAAGCGTTTGCAGAATTTTTTGGGTGTCTTCAGCTGTCTCTTTTGAGTTTAAAATGAAGACAACATGAAACTCTCCACTTAGTTTATTCTTTTTCGCCCTATTAACACTCACGATCTTAGGATAAGTGAGAAGGAAAAGCTGCATTTGTATTTTTTTTTTTAATGGTTGATCATATTCAGTATGTCCGGATAAGGACTTTAAACAGTATAAAACAAAATAGACGCATCGCAATTTCAGACACGGGGACCATGGCCAAGCGGTATAAGGCAGAATATACGCAAATTTGGATTTTATGCCATGGGCAATGATTGCCATGCTATCCGTGTGAAAGCATGGCAACCAATAGGATTTGATTAGACTTAATAATTAGAGAATGCATGGCAATGTCACTGCTTCGATCAAATGGGCCCACAGGTAGTCTGAGTCTCGTTTTTGTTCCAATAATAGCTCTCAAGCTTTGCTGTTAAACTACCAAGTGAACGGATGAGCTGAAACAAAACAGGCACTAAGCACTAACCTGCACAGTTGTAACCGTCTCCTTGGTAACCAGGATCGCAGGCACACACAGGACGGTCATCAGTTTGCTGACAAAAAGCATCGGCACCACAGGACGGAGAACAACCAGTGACAATGGCTACAGAAAGAAAAGCGTCAAAGAAAACCTTTTTGTTAAGGTGGAAAGAAATAAAATGGGCGAGAATTCTTCAGGAGTATTTCTTTTTTTTGTATTTTATTTTTAAAAACATTCTTCAGGAGTATTGGTCTTTTCTTGCATTTACCACCGCGAAGATATGAATATCTCTTATGAATGGCACAAAGTTATTGCCAAACAACAAAATCTTGCATTTGCTGCAAATTATCAATACAAATGGCAGGTCGCGTATTTTTTTTAAGTTGTGACACATCTTAAAGTTCAGCAACTATGTAGGGCAAGAAATTGATTAATTACCTGAGCAGTTTTTACCATCGCCTCGAAAACCATCAAGGCATCGACATGTGTAGGACCCCGCATTATTGAAGCATGAAGCGTTAGTGTGACAGTCGTTTGTCTCTGGTCTGGCGCATTCATCGATATCTGTAATGAACAAAATAAGAAAAAACCTAAATAATAAATTTAGAATACAATGGCTCAGTACAAGCCTAGTTTAACTGCATGTGCTATTCTTTCATCTCTTAAATAAGAATGTACTTTTTAGCTACATTGACGTTTTGACTGTCAACGAGCACTTCCAGACTTCACTTTATCTTCCGTTCCAAAGCGAAGCCGCGCAGGAAAGGCTAATGATGTTAATTAAATTTTACTTTTTATAGCAATGAAAAGGTGTTTTTTTTTTTGTTATTATTATTATTATTTTTTTTTTTGGGGGGGGGGGGGGGGGGGGGTGAGGGAAAGGACTGCTTTAAGACATCAGATTTCAACGAGAAGACTGGAAAAAAAAATTACCTTACTTAGTGCAAACGTAGGACGGTAATCAGAGAAAGGTACTTACAGAAAATTTTACCGCGAAAATATCGTTCGTTGTCTGAGGTCCATAACCCAGAAGTCCCAATCTCTGCAATCTCTCTGAATTGGCCAATCAGTTTACGGTATTATCTAAATTTAGAACACAAGTCCCGCCAAATATGTAATGGCCAATCAGGTTGGACCTAATGACCGCAACGCTCCTGATTGGTCCGATCTAGTGAGATTACAGCTTGCAAAGAGCAGCGTTGTACGTAACTGGGCGATTTCAGCTGTATTACCTGTGCAATTTCTGCCATCACCCTCGAATCCACCAAGACACCGACAGCTGTAGGACCCTTCGGTATTGTTACATAAACCGTTGATGTCACAGTCGTTTGAGTCCGGTCTGGCACATTCATCGATATCTGTGAAGAAAAAGGAAAACGATAGGCCCGTAAGGCGTGCATGTCACTTCTACTTGAATTCTTTAAGCAATTTGTCTTGTCATGCTTTTAAAGCAAAATTGTTTAATGCAAGAGCGAGTCAATTTGACTTAACCATGACAGCAAAATTGTGCTAGATAGCTCTAAATTCACTCGAGTTTATTCGTTCCTTTTTAGGCAAGTTGAAAGAAGCAAAAGGGTTTGGAAAAATGATTTTTACTTGCGACGCAAGCTCAAGCACATGTGACATGCGCAAACTAAGTAGCGTTTTGACCATAAGTACCTTTTGTTCGGACAAAGACACCAGTTACCAATAAGCTTCTACGCGTGTTCCATGTGCTTATGATTGCGCTGGTGTCGACCAGCCCTTACTCACAAGGCATAAATGAAAAAAAAAAGCAATTGCTTACCAGAGCAGTTTTTGCCGTTACCCTTATAACCGTCAAGACAGCGGCATACATAAGATCCTCCAGTGTTGCTGCACACAGCGTTGTCGCTACAATCATTTGTTTCAGAATTTCCGCATTCATTTACATCTGCAAATAAGTACAACTTCCTAAAAGTGAAGCTCCCTTTTAACTGCTGAGTGACAAAACGGGGAAGAATTCAGACCTGGCGTCTGAGATATATACGAGATTACGTTACCGTTGACTGCAGTCATCAATCGTCTGTGTATTATTTGCTTAGAATACTATCCTATTTTACGCCTATGGACTATGCGTCTCCCTCATTAAAGGACTTTGAATGCATTTAAGGGAAAAGTTTCATTTTACCCGTCACAGAATGAGTGACATAATGACATTTAAAGGTAACACGGCGCAAATAACAAATGTCATCTTACCATCACAGATTTTTCCATCGCCCTGAAATCCACTCTGGCAGCGACAAACGTAGGAACCCTCAGTATTGTTACAAGCAGCATTGGTGTCACATCCGTTTAATTCAGGATCAGTGCATTCATTGATATCTGCAAAATGATGCGCAAGAGGTAATCTTTGGTTAAAACGTCATGGTAACTAAGCGCACGTTAGCAACAGCTGTTGGAAATTAATAAAACGCTACCTTACTTGGCTTCTGGAATTTCTTTTATTTACATTAGCATGAACGAATTACTTTGCATAACGACAAGACTTTAAATGATTCAGTACAATAAAGAGTGTATACTGAATAAGGAAATTAAAGCAACAAAGCCCTTAAACGAGCTAAAGTGAATGAATGAATAAATCACAAGACATGAGGTGACAAAACAGTGACACCAGAACACATTCAGGTAATAGTGACTTGAGAGAAAAGCCATATGGTTTCACAAGAGATATTACTGAATTTTTTTCATAGTTTAGAATGCCACGAGTTCTTCGGCTCGGCACGCACTGTTTAGAATGGCCAATCAGAATAATGTTCTTGTCAAACGAAGACAAAAATAGCTAAAACAATGTATACCAATT
>NC_090883.1:51243726-51246226 GCF_036669925.1 Montipora capricornis | reverse complement strand
AAAAAAGAAACCTTTACCTTCCATACCTCCCTTGAGCACTTTTAAAACTTTTTAAGTTCAACATAATATTAGCCAATCAAAAGGCCGATACGAGAAATTTTCGCTAGTGAAAACATAGTATGTCATTTCATCACGGAAATGTACGTAAATCTCTATACTTATGTAATAAGAAAAGTTATTTCGCGCCTTTTTGGTGAGTAAATCTCATGTACAACGGACGTGCAGGGCGTGCAGAGCCATTGTTTCCAGTCTTACGCAAGAACGACGAGAATGTCTAAAAATATTATTTCCCGTCATTGTTATAATCTCGTTATAATCCCAAGTCGTTCGGAAAGGAAAATGTGTATCAACAATTGGCATGAACGGTGTGGTTGTTTGAAAAAAAAAAATAAGGGTTTCTTCAGTTTCTCACGTCCTCCGCACAACCTCAAATTTGGTCAATTCACCTCGTTGTCAGGACGAGGACGGGGAAGAAACGTACCAAAGTGTAAAACGCACGTGCAGGGCGTGCAGAGCTCTTGTTTTTGCTCGATAAATCCATTGTTTTGTTGCGTTATCGTGGCCGTCGTCGTCGTTCTTGCGTAAACTCCCTGTTCTCGTCATTGTCGTGTCGCACTGTAAAAGGCGTGGTTCCTTAGCCACATGCTTATGATTTGTCAATCAAACGCGGTCGCATACACAGCTGTCTGATAATTTGTCCAATAAAAAGCCCCGTAATGTGTTATTTAACAATTATTCCATGAGCGCGCGTTCGATATGAGATCGTAAATAGCCAACCAGGTGCGTATGGCTATAACCAGTCTCTCATCCAACAAGCGCGAAAGGAATAATTGTTTTATTAAATTTCTTAAACCTCAAAAGTTTGTAAGTACCAAATACGATCGAAAAAAGGGAGAAATTCCTAGCGAAATCGCAAAAACTTGCGATGTTGTGTAATACCTTGCCGTCAGACAGACGCAGGCTCATCTCAAAAGCATTTCTCACCCTTTTCGCGTACTTCTAAGCTTCGGAATTGATCCAAACTTTCCACAAAAACGTTTTTTTTTTTTTGCTTTAGACCGAAAGCAATTTCGCTTTCTGGCGAAAAGAATTTTAGTTTAGCAACGCTAAGCGCAATCATTTACCATATAAGGTCAAACTAAGGTATATGAGCTGATAAACGAGATTGAGTGAACCAATCAGAGCATGGGAAATGCATTATCCGAGGTTGAGAATTTAATAAAAGATGTTATCAATCGCTGTCGTTCTTTTTTCCTTTAATCGCCCGTCCCTTTTTCTCGCGCTGGAAATATCTTTCAGGAGTTCCGTCTTTTTGTTGCCATTTTTTGATGGCCATCTTGGATAATCAGTTGTACTTGAACGAATCCGAACAAAAGCAGAGCGTAAAGCGACCCCTTTTACAGTGTTTAAGATCCTTACGATGTCCGCAGCATCACGAGCTTTCAAGCAAGCAATACAACACTCGGAGTAGTGGTAATGAATGCGAGTGAAAAGAAATATTTGTACGTTACGTACATTAAATAGTTAGTGTCTTAAAGACTGCTGTGTGAAACCTTTGGGGACACTTCAATTGTCACCTCGGTTTGCCTTCAGAAAGATATTGAAGTTGGAGTGTTGATCTTACCAAAGCAAAACCTGCCGTCTCCCTGGTAACCTCTAATGCAGCGACATATGTAGAAACCCTCAGTGTTGGTACACATGGCTTTGGGGTCGCATTCATTTTGCTCGTCATTGAGACACTCATCAATGTCTGGATGTATAAAGTACGGAGATGAATGCCGGAACAAATGAAAATGACAATAAAGATAATAATATTTTAAGCTGAATTAACGCATGCATTGGACGGGAGAGTTAACTTTATAGATAAATAGACAGCAAAACTTTTGGTTTGATTATTGCCTTGTCAGAAATGTTCCAAATTAGATGCATGCCATTTTAATAAGCGTCACAAATAATGGTAATAATAATAATAATAATAATAATGATAATGATGATGATGATGATGATAATGATGATGATGATGATGGGATACTTGTTAACTAGCTCGATAGCTAAGTGCACTTCTACTATAAACAAAGCCTTTTTATTTTACATTTTACATTGTGGCATAATAATGACGATGATGATTTATGATGATGATGATGGTGACGATGAAGACCTTTACTTGAGTGTCAAGTGCATTTAGCGTTGGGTCACTAATTGAAGACAATGTGCAAAGTGTAAAGCCAACAATCTGAACCCACATGTGACGTCAGGTCTGAGAAACGAATCCAGGCCACACTGGTGGGAGGCGAGTACTCTCGTCATTACACCACCTCTGCTCCCGCAAAAGTGTCCCCCAGCCTTTCTTTCCCACTCCATTTAAAGCGAGAAGATATAGAATTTTGTATTCTAACATGGAACGAGAATTGCTTCTTTTTTACGCATAGGTAACGTTGCGTCGTCAACGTCAATGTAAACGTCAAGGTCGAGGAAGGACCGCAAGGACTATTTCTAATTT
>NC_090883.1:51236226-51238726 GCF_036669925.1 Montipora capricornis | reverse complement strand
CAACCTCGTCCAATAATTGTTAACTGTTTATCCTTATTTGAGCAGCAGCATTTGGGGGACACTTCGCGAGTTTAATTGTCTGAATTCCGAGACACGAGTGATGTTGAAGTTGTAAGGTGATGGTGATGCTTAAGCGCTTTTCTAGTCATACCGGAATGTAATGTATCCCAATTACAAAATTGGAACGGTTGGAACGACGTACCTTGTATGGTGTTGCGTATACAAAGAATACAAACGGTAACTTTTACGTACAAGTACGAAGTATGAATTAGCGTCCTTACCAGCGCAGAATCTGCCGTCTCCCTGGTAACCTCTTAGACAGCGACAAATGTAGAAACCCTCAGTGTTGGTGCACAGGGCTTTGGAGTCGCATTCGTTTAGCGCGTCAAGATTGCATTCATTAACGTCTGGATTTAAAAATAACGACGAGGATAACAATTATAATGTTGATAATTATGATAATTATAAACGACAATGATGATGACGAAGATGATGATAACGATCCTCAAATCAGATATGCAATTGATTCCTTCGCGTCAACGAACCTCTCCCGGCTTTTCTCCAGGGCCGAGTTCAGTGCACGAAGCAGGGTTGGCGCACAACCAGATCATGTAAACCCGTTCTATTTGGTTAAACACGACCTGGAACACGAGGTCACTCTGCTAATGTGAACTCAACCCAGGAACCTCATTCATGGCAAAGTCTCGAAGACGTGTAAGGCCAGAAACGCAATATTGGTCAACGTTCTATACTCCTACTATAAAAAGCTAGTGTTTTAACATGATTTCAAGATCAGAAACATTTACATTTTAATATTTCATTCCTGTAAATACTTTTCTTTTCAAATTAAGTAGAGAGAGTTTTGGCACCCTAAATACGCCCGAAAAAGTTCGAGAAAGCGGCCCTCAGAAAATATGCAGGAAATGCAGCAACGGGTCATCATAGTCGGATAAAGAACCGTCGACTCACTGAAACGACCTTTTTTCTCGTCAAGTGTATAACAACCTCAACTTTGCAAAATTTTGGAGACTAATGCGGATGACAATTACAGACTTGTGGCTTTTGTAAATGTTACACAAACATCTACCGAAGTGTGCCCTTTTAAGCGCTTAAGCTCTCGTAACCTGCTAACGTGGATAGTGTGTGCCTTTTTCCATCTTGTCATTGACTCACCTGTACAGTTTCGACCATTCCCAGAGTAACCAATGAGACACTGACATGTGTAGGATCCGTTCGTGTTGGTACACAAGGCGTTGGCATCACAGTCGTTTAATTCGGCACTGGTACATTCATCAACATCTGTAAATTGCACACAGGATTTGTAAAGGTAAAAATTGTTCTACGTTGACCAGCTGGTCAGTAGGTAGACCAGTTGAAGCTGGTAGCGCTGAACCACCGAGCAATCAAATCCCCTACCAAACCAACTGCCCACATACGATTGAACTTACTACTATCCTGTAGAAAGGGTGGAGTAATCAACTTAACCCTCGTATCGTATCACTTCATCGATAGTTAATGTGGAACACTACATAACGCCACTGAACGACACACTGTTCAGAAAAGTAGGGCATGAAGCCCTCGACTTCACGGTCAAGTTATCAGAAATTGAAGATGTTATTGTGACCTTTTGTTGAGTCGCATTTATGAATCTATAAATACCTTAAAAACTTCTCTCCGACTTCTTTTTTCTGTCATTTCGATGAAGGGTTTATTGGTTAAATCAAACTTAATTATTCTCCAAAGGCAGAATTTGAAAACGAACGCTCGTTACGTGGAAATAATTTAGAACTGCTTCTTTACAGTATTGCCCGATCACTCTATTCTCAAAAATTGCCTTTGTTTCATTCACCAATCAAATCTCACTGCGAAGTTGATCACGTGGCTTCTCAGGGGTGGTACTTGTTCTTATTATAACGTTTGAAATATGATCCTTGCTTTTTTATCTTTTAAAAGGATTTTTGTTTTGTTGTTTCCTTCAATATCTTTGCTCCCTTTTTCAATTCAATTTGCCTATGCTCTATTCCATTTCAAAGCCCTAAACGACTTTTCGTGATTTTTCCAAGGTTTCCATAACATAACATAATGACATGACATGACATAACATAACATAACATAATTTGCTCATTTAAGTCAACTCAACTCAACAATTCAGCATTACAAGGATACAGACTAAAGATCAATTAACATAACAAACAATTGAAATAGACCCACTTTTGTATGACATTGGAATATAAAGGTAAAAACAGAACGTAAGCAAAATGCAAAACATTTAATTGGCCTATCGAACAAAACCAAACGAGCGCAAATTTTCATTGGCTTTGCAAACGCGGATGCAAACAACGTTGTCCTTCCATGGAACTTTCTGGAAAGCGATCGGCATTTCGCTTTGACGTCATTTTAAGTGCAGTAATGTGATTGGGTAATCGAACTGCTTACTGCCCACATTAGAAGTTTTCTTGGGGGGAATAAGGAGAAGGTTTGTTTTAATGTTGCCAAACAT
>NC_090883.1:51226226-51228726 GCF_036669925.1 Montipora capricornis | reverse complement strand
CGAAACTAGAAATCTTCAAAAAAAAAAAGAGCATAAACGCCGAAATGACATAAAATTAAGAGTAAAGAACGTTCATTTGTGCACGGTGGTGCTTAAAGCGTGAAGCTCACGGATTCGTGTATGGAAAGAAACACTTAAATTGCCGGAGCATATTTAAAAGCATTAACATGCAAACCCAACTGGCCCAGGGAGGAAACCTATTAGCTATTTACAAAGCGTGATGTAACTGGATTCGATGGAGTTGAATTGAACCCAAAGAATCCGCTTGGAAATTCAGTGCCCTACATTGGGGTGCAGGGATGGCACAGTGGTGAGAGCACTCGCCTCCTACCAATGTGGCCCAGGTTCGATTCCTCGACTCGGCGTCATATGTGAGTTGAGTTTGTTGGTTCTCTACTTTTTACCGAGAGGTTTTCTCCGGGCACTCCGGTTTCCCCTCTCCTCAAAAACCAACATTTGACTTGTTGTGTTAATTGTTAATTTCACTTTACAGTGTCCCCAATTAGTGCTCTAGCGCTAAATCTACTAGACACTTAAATAAAGTTCCTTTCCTTTCCTTTCCTTTTCCTTTCACATTCTCTTTATAATTAACAAACAGTCTCAAATTATTTGACCGAGCTGGGTCTTAATAAGTTGAGGGCGCATTGGTCATGAGATAAATAAGAAACAAGCAGCGAAGTGCCGCGTTGGCTATGAACAATCGCATATCCTCTCACGAGGAAATTCAACGTTGGGAAGGATACTATGCCAAAAGGATATCCAGAATGTCGGAGTACTTGCTCTCACAAGATTCTCAGTCAACTTTATACTTTAGGGTGACTTTCAAAAGAAACTCCACTTGTTATCTGTCCAAACGAATGAGCCACAGTCTCGGTCACAAATGTTGTAACACAGACGGCAATTTGCACCCTCTGCTCCTTCAATGTTGATGTTTATGGGTTGGAGTGCAAAAACCATGCTCATTAATATAATAACGTACCCCTCCCCCCCCCCCCCCTCCCTTCAATCCCTTAAAACAGCTTTGATGCGCTTCACTTGCTGTTCAAGCGAAGTGTTACAACTATTTATGACCGAGATTGCAGACCTTACATTTGACTTTGTATTTACTGGATTTTTTCGGTGACTTCGACAAGCTGCAAACAAGAGTAAAGACCAAACAAACATGGTAATCTCCGTTTTCAAAAATATACGGAAACGTGTGACCGAGGTCTGAAGAGTAGTAATGCGGCGACATACCTGCGCAGTTACGACCGTCGCCTTCAAATCCTTTCAAGCATCGACACACATATGATCCTTCAGTGTTGGTGCACAAGGCATTCGGGTCACACTCGTTTTTATCATCGCTGGCACACTCGTCAATATCTGAGAAAAAACAAGGTATTTCAATACTAAAGACGCATAATCCGTCCAGGCGTATGAATAGTGCATCACAGTACTTATTTAGTGTAAAGATAAAGATGCATCATTTGTCTGAAAAACCTGCGCAGAGATTTGTATGACGTCATATACTTGACGACATGGAAATCTTTTTTTAATCACAAATGCGGATCTTTTCCCCTCTTTCCCTTCCCTGTATACTTTTTTTTTGTTGGCTTCGACATAGCGGCACAATAAACTAAATCAGCTTTACGAAATCTCCTTAAATTGGCAAATTTGCGGCGTCTCTTGTATGACGTTTTGCAATTGGTAACTTTTAAATTAGTCTTTGGTACGATTACGGGTATTTAACACAATCTCGTTATTATATTGAAACTCTCCTAGAAACTTAAAAATTGCGCCACGGAAGACTCGTGTAAGATCCACCTTTAAACTGGGTTCAGTTGTACTACGTATACTGTTATGAATTTTGAAAAAAACAGTGCATGGGGCGCTTATAATAATGACTCACACAAAGCTTTAAACACGAGCTTAATCGCAGTAATGAAGATCAAGGAAATTCAACGTATGCCAATACATACCTGTGCAGTTGCGGCCGTCGCCTTGAAAGCCTTTCAAGCAGCGACAGACATAAGATCCTTCAGTGTTGCTACACCCTGCGTTGGAGTCGCACTCATTTGTGTCTTCTGTTGCGCACTCATCAACGTCTAAAGGCAAAAAATGTATACATGTCGGACCCGAGCCAAGCAAACTGGAGACGAAAGTAGCATAACGGAAAGCCATAAAATGAAATAAAGAGTAGAAAACGTTCATTTATTCGCGATACTATTTAAAGCATGAAGCTTGCAGATATATAGAACGAATGGAAAATTTGCTTCATATCATTAAATTTCATTACATTCTGAACTGTTTGAATTTTACAAAACGTTATGCAATCATACACTATAGGAGAGGCGAGATTGAGTGAGGTTAGAAACGCAACAGGCTGAAAATTCGATAAAATCACACAACTGTGATTGCTACAAATAACGTGGCCATACCCACCTGTACAGTTGTATCCATCACCATCGAAACCAGAATTACAAACGCATTCAGATAAGCCAGTTTTGTTTTCCTGACAGAA
>NC_090883.1:51213726-51221226 GCF_036669925.1 Montipora capricornis | reverse complement strand
GTCCATGCTGGTCAAAGACAAAAGAGTTTGTAGCCCGAGCCTCAACTTGATGTGTTTGGAAATGAGTTTAGGTGGGTGCAACACAAACGTTTTCAGACCCCCGGGACTCAAAATGGTCGCCATGTGAAAAAGGCCCATGAATGGGGTCCTTTAAAAGCGATAAAGGGAAATTGCAACCAGTTAATGTAATGACAAATACATGTTTTATGGTGCTGACACTTGCCATTTGCCTTAAGGTTACGAGCACCTTAAACTGAACAGACCACAGCAACAAGCAATCTAATTGTTTCATATGATGCCACTTGTTTCAAAAAGATTTTTTTTTTTTCGTTTCAAGAAAACAATAACATAGGTCCAGTTCACGAGAGAGAACCTTTCCAGTTCCCTATCCGAGAGGAAGGAAGAATACCCATAGTTGTGCAATTTATGAGTTTGTCGTCTAATTGATTACAAGCGAAGAAACGTGTTCATCACATCGTCGTAATGAAAGCCTCAGACAGCCGGTAGCTAATAGAAAAGCTATTTACCTGTGCAATCTTGTCCATCTCCAGTATATCCTCTTTTACAACGACAAACGTAAGATCCTTCAGTGTTGGTACAAAGAGCGTTGGTATGACAGTCATTTTCAACTTCGTTTGCACACTCATCAATGTCTACCAGAAATAAATAGGTATTGCAACTGAGCAATTGGCCGTTCATTAAATCATTAGTGATTTGCGTCGAATGCTTTGCATAATAAACTGCCCCTGAAATAACGGCCACAAAGAAGTAAAATCCTTTACATGGAAATGGCGATCGATACAAAACGTTTTGTTGCCTTTTTATGTTCGTGCAAATTAGCAGTACCAACATGCAAACTTATATATTAATCCAACCCACATCTCAAATGCGATGGCCGTCACAGATGTGAAAGTGGTTTGATGATTAGAAGTGAAATTTGCATGAGAACAGAATTTCCGGGAAGCTCACCCGATGCATTGCCTTTTGACGAAAAGTCGTTCAAGAAAAAATCGAAGGAAATATCCGCGAAAACCCCAACATGGAAAGACTGTAAGTAGACCAAAAATGTGTTTAAGGTACAAAGTGTCTCGCCTATTTCAAGCCATAGTAGCTACATATTTTCCCAGTTTTAGCAGCATAAAGCGAAAGAGCTTTTTGACATCCCCTTCCTTGGGTATAAATCCTTTTATACATCGGGGTAGAGGGAGTCAATGTCAAGAAAAGTTTATTGTGTAAAGAAACAGCACGATAGAAAGCCAAGCATTAATGGACCGACCCTAATCGGGTTAAGATTACAGTACATTAACTACTCCATCATCACGTCTCCACAAAGTGTAGCGACGACATCAAGTTTCCGTCATACTATTGGAGATCCCAAAATGTTTTGCTTTCCAGCAACCAATCCGTCGCAAAGAATTTCCCTGTTCTATGCTGTCTTTCATCATCACTTTACCTCGTTTAACAATTGCGTGTATGTCAATTTAACGATATCTTTATTAACAACTTTTGAACTACTACTAAATTAGATAAATGGCCATGCATCGCGCCAAGCATTAGTCGTCTAGAGCATCAAACCAAAGCCCCGCCTTTTTACCCTCTGCACTCAAAACACAACAGCTCTTAAATTTCCATCCCTCCCTCCCTCCCCCCCTCCCTTGCCCCCCCCCCCCCCCCCCAACCCCAGACTCACATTGCTGTAGCATGAGCGCGGCCTTGAAACGAGTCGTGAAGTACGCGCAAAAAGAGGTGAAAGAAACATGGCGTGTTTGTTGTAAGCTTGCAATATTTTTCTTCTGTTCGTTCTCGCTTGTAAGAGTAACCGAGCCCTTACATCAGTTCCATGTCTCGGTAAACGAAATGTTATACAAAAGAGTGAATTTGATAAGAATGTTCTTGTGGCATGAGTGGGCTCCCCAGCACGGTCACGAAGGCATCTATTTTTAGAATCCCCGTTCCCACGAAAATTAGCTGCCATGCCCTTGATAAAAAAACATGGGAAAAGCAGTCTTCTCCTGATTGGTTAAAGTGGCGGGCCTTTGTTTGTTTACGCGTGTCAAGCGTATCTAAAAATAAGTCATTTTTGACTGTTCTGGGGCAAGACCGCAGATTGATAGAGAAACAGTCTTATCTAATTCACTCTTGCTATACATCAAATACGTCTTTAAAGTGATCACCCGAGACGTCATATAATCGAAGAGCCGAATTTTAGAATCCTTCTCTGTCAAGAAGAAACTCCTCAGAGGTGTTGCCTTGCAGAGCGTCCCGACTGCAAGACAAACTGCACATAAACAATTTTTTTTTTTTAATGGATCGTTGATGATATGACATTTTTAGTACCTGTACAATTGTCTTCGCCGGTGTACCCATCTTTGCAAACACATTCAGGAACTCCACCGAAATTCTTGCATACTTTATTTCCAGTGCAAGCAAGATCACAAACGGACTTTTCTTTAAATAAGGAAGAAATGCAAAAAAAAACCATGAGAAACATAATTTTAAACCTGTCGTGCAAATACATTTCAGCGCAGGAAAACTACGAACGGAAGGGGGAGGGGTTGGCCAGCAGCAGTTGTGAGACCATTCACCAATGTGTGCCGGGATCGATTTCCGGGCCATACGAAGGAGATGGAGTTTGTTACTCTCCTGTGCTTCGAGAGGTTTTTCTCCAGGTACTCAGCTTCACCTCTTTAATCAAAAAGCAACATTTGATTTCCTCAAATTTGATTGGTATGTTAAATACCTGTAATACTTAATCTGCTGTTTTTGTAAAGAACTGCCAAATGAAGAGAATTAGTTCCTATGAAAATATAAGCTGCAACTCAATGTTTTCTACAAGATGCCGGTACGATTTGCTTCCGGTACGACATGATACCATATAATTCACTTTTCATGCTGTTACTATGATTGCGCTCCGGTACAACAACAGGAATAAACTCAAACCGGTAGTTTACTTATGATATCACAGACGAGATTTTGCACTGGTATTACTGAAGCAGGTGCACAGTGACAAGAGAAAGCCGGGATATCGGTATGAGATTTCGAATGACACCCTGTTTGTTGGGAATCTACAGAGTACAATTAGTATAGATAATCGCATTCGGCCGAGTTAAATCATATAAGGATTAATTTCACGCGTATTTTCAGAAGTTGCAGAAATTGTCCGAGTTGGGCAGCGACGATTGCCCCATGGCAGATCACGTTGAGAATTCAGGTTTGTCTTCATCGATGTTAGAACTGAGAATTCCTTGGAACTTGCGATTACTTGTTTTTAACATAGATGACAACATTTTCTTTTATTAAGAAGGTCGCAATTTCGTAGGAAGCCATTTTAGTTTTCAGTTAGCGTCTATGAACTGTAAAACGCACGAATCAGGTGTATGAAATTTTACTTTTGTACAACAGCGCCAAAGCAATAAAACCAACCCTGCGAAAAAACACATTTACTACAAGAATATAATCAAAGTAATTTTCCGCAGCAATTACCAAATTAATGAAACATGCCGTCTGTCTCAGCCAATCAGAATTTAGTTATTTCGACCTCTATGTTATAAACGATTACCCTCTGTGTTATAAACAATTTAATTGCACTCCTCTTGTCCAATCGGAGTCAAGTAATTTTGTTAAGTCTATTATAATGGTATAGACCTTAGAAGCGCCTTGTTTTGTGTTCCCACGCATTCTTTCTTTCAAAGTTTGTAATTAGCATGCTGGCAAGGAGGACAAAGAAAGAGATAAAGAAAAAGGAACAGTTCCATTGAAACGGTCGCCTGGCTGAAAAAGTTACATAGATCCAGTAATTCAATTCCAAGCAGTACCTGCGCAGAACTTGCCATCTCCACTATATCCTTTGATACAGCGACACACATAGGAACCTTCGGTGTTGGTACACAAGGCGTTGGGATCACAGTCGTTCGAATCGGAATTCTCACATTCATCAACATCTGAACAAAACAACAAAAATATTCGAATATGAGACGACTATGAGTTGTTGGTACCTCAAAATTAATCTCGTGTAATCTTTGTCTAGAAATTCCGCTTTCTAGTGCGCTGTAAAAGCTATTAGAACTAGTCCAATTGTTCCCTTAGAAATGAGTCTAGTCCTTCGCGGTCAACAATTGCATATTTCCTACGAAAATTGGAATGCAAAGCAATTTGTGATGTCATCGAAGGAATAGATAAAGTTAACGTCTGTCATAATATGGAAGTGCAACAAATTTATTTTGCTAAACCATTAAGATAGGACGCGGAAATCCCACTCGGTAAAAGGAACACTTTGCAAATAGACCAGTTCACGCTCTTGAATGCATTATGGGTAATCAGGACAACATGGCGAGAAATTCAAAGGTTTGCATGGAAATTCAAAGCAAAATAAACTGTACTTTATAGACTTTCGCCTTCATAAGCCAAACAAATACGTTCAAGTTCACAACTGAGATGAACTGGACTTGGTATCCGTTCTTTGGAATTCCTAATGATTGCATTTTTTGTCTCCATACATTTTCCTTTATTTTGTGCCTTTGGAATTGCAGGAAATGATGGAAGAAACTTTGTTTAATAAACTAATTTCTACAATAGCCATTCTCTCCAACTTTATTCTGACTCACCTTTGAGCGTATATCTTCTGTTTTGGTAATAAAAATCCACCAAAATTGCATATCATGAATACTATTCATCGTTTTGAACTTCCTCGCAAACCTTTGAATTTCTCTCCTTCTTGCCATGATTACCTATGATGCACTCAAGGGCGTGAACTCATCTATTATTAGGACCTTTAGATTCTAGGACGAAGACGAGAACGAGTACGAGTTTTGACTTCCGTTTTTAGCGAAAATACTAAGGAACTTATAACCCGTACGATTATTCTTACTCTTTGTTAGCAGTATATAGGTTGCTCAGTTATTCTTATTGCTGGTAACTGAGCCTTTTTGCTGATCGAAAAACGCCAGTCCTGCTACAGTGTTGTTGATTTGTTTTGACACCTCGTACTAAGATGACGACGGTATCACGTTTTTCGAATTCCCGCCAAAATGACGCTGGTTTGCGCGCGCTCACTGTTGTTCTATGAGAAAATCTCGTAATCGTAGTCGTTCTCTTCCTATAATCTAAAGGTCCCTATTTTCAGGATTCTATATGTGGTAAAATGGAACCAAGCGATTTCTATAGATGATCAATGATAAATTAGTGAGTGTATATGAAATGGAACCGTACGAAAACTCTGAGTTACCAGTTGCTGCTGTTTTTGAACTTACCTGTACAATTGATTCCATCTCCTTTGTATCCTCTAAAACAGCGACATACGTAGGATCCTTCCGTATTGGTACACAATGCATTGAGTCCGCAATTGTTTAATTCGGTGTCAGCACATTCGTCAGTATCTAGGAAGATAGATAATCATACGCGAAAACACGCTTGTTTATTTGTTCCTCTTTTTTCTTTTCTTCTTTTGTGAAACGGAGAAGAGCATATTTGGGTAACGGAGATGTTTCTGGACGTGAATCTTGGCCAGAACTTTGCCTCTTGATTGGTAAAGACAATGATTGGCTGACTGACTGACGGACGGACGGACGGACGGACGGACTCACTCACTCACTCACTCACTCACTCACTCACTCACTCACTCACTCATCGATCGGTTGATCGATCGGTTGATCGATCGGTTGATTGATTGATTGATTGATTGATTGATCGATCGATCGAAATCAATCAATTGATTGATTGATACTACCCGAGTTCGAGGTCTTTACTCTAAGTTACGTCGATTTATGGCCCAAGCGCGGAAAAGGAAACTAGTTGTCAAGCGGAAGGTTCAACCGCCACAAAGATTGTTGTGTCAAAATCCGAATAAATCTTCTTCGCTTTTTGAGATAGTTGTTTGCAATATTTAAACGGTTTTCAAGTGTATGTAACATAAATGACAGCAAAAACTTGCTCATCAAAATTTCAAATTTAGCGGGCCGTATTGTAGAATACGGCCACACTAGTTTAGCTAATCACAGCGCGCGTACTATCTGAGAGACATCATAACAAGAGATTATCAAGAAATACAACAAACATCTTCCTACACAAGTTCCCTCCGTTCGAACTGTAATTTTCAGTAACAGCATATTTTCCCATTATTTGGATCTCGCGCGCAAACAATGAACTGGGTGGGAAAAGAAAGGATATCGTAACTAACAGCACGGTTCACTGAATCGGTTAATAAGTGAAAGGAAGATATGGGAGAATGAATATGTTTTACAACCTGTGCAGTTTCTTCCGTCTCCTTTAAAGCCTCTGATGCAGCGACATACATATGACCCTTCAGTGTTGGTACACCAAGCGTTAGGATCGCATCCATTTGCATTGTAATCTTCGCATTCGTCGATATCTAAGGAAAATAACGGCAATCACAAAAATAACTTGCCTCAATTACTTCGAATCATGCATGGCATATCAAGTGCTGAAGAAGATGGTGAACTGGAATGCATGTGTGTTTAATGGTAGGGTGGATTACTTTATCCTCGGATATCAGAGTCACCCAATTAATCAAATAACCAGAATTTGATCACATGACAAATGTTAGAAAGTGGAAAGTTCTCTAGAAAGCCGGAGAGGACTTTTAATTCAGCGGAAAAGAGGTAATGGTAAAGAACGGGATGAAAATCAGTTAGGTGCCAAGTCTGGATTGGATCATATCAGCTCCACTCTTAACGTGCCAAGAAAAATACGAAATTCTCTTCGACGTCATCATTTACCCAAGACTTACTTGCAGTCATCTGGTGTGAAAACGTCATCATTTCCCGATTATTCCGTTCACTGTAGCTCTTTATACGCGCAAGCTACAATGATGCCTCCTCGTGGAGGCAAAATCCCAGCGGGGTCAATGACTACTGATGAGATGTCAATTTCAAATTTGCAATTTCTCAAAGTTATTCTTTGCCTTTGTGTGGTACAAATTACGCGGATTAAACTTAGAAAAAAATATTGGAACGGGGATTTAAAAAAAAATTGTGAGCAAAAGATGAGGCAACTTACGTACTTTTAAAGAACGGGACTCAAACACATTAACTTATGAAGTTTCTCTAGTGACTACCATGATTTTCCGCATAGAAAATCGTTAACGTCTACATATTACTGTAGTACCAAAACGTAACGGAGAAGGTCCTGCCTATGATCTCACATGAAAAACTATAAGAGAAAAGAGCACTATTTTCACTTAAAGCAAATTTTGGACAGACAACGTGTACTGTGCTCTTTTTGTTCATAATTATCGATGTGTTCCAGACGAACCTGAGCAACTATATCCGTCTCCTTGATATCCATAGTGGCATACACATTGAGCAGGTCCACCATTGTCTTGACAAAATGCATTTGGGCCACAAGATGGTGAACAGGCAGTCGTTGCAGCTGTTGGAGCAAAAAGTGTTATCTATTTTATATAAACGTGCGCCCGGGATAGTTAAAAGATTGCAAAAGAAACTCGGATGACCACCACTCAGCCAAAGAAGGATGGCAACATTA